>NC_040013.1:34361205-34542442 GCF_000972845.2 Larimichthys crocea | reverse complement strand
CATATTTTTGGGCAGCTACAGAGAGTTTCTCAGTTATTCAATATGTATGTATATATAAAAATGCTGTATTCGCATTGTCATTAGCATTGCTTAGATGATGTTGATCTGTATGTGCATCTACTTGTAAATCTGGGAGAGCTGTAAGTCCTAGTCCTAGTTTTGACTACCTTTATATAACTTGGCTGTGGCATTTGTTTAGTACATATATATTCTGGCAAATTCCTCATCTTTATCTCTAATAACTGTCCATATCTTAATCCAAATTGGCATTTTGCCCTCAACATCTTTGCCTCCAGTGTGATTTCTTTTCTTTTAAGTGTTTGTTTATCTGATCACTAATTGCCTTTTGTTTCACTTAATTGTTTGTCAGGGCACTTAGCCTACTTGAAGCATTTTCACAGAATCTGAAGGCTTTTCCCTTTTAATTTGTATTTTGCTTGCTTTGTTGGAAATACAGGTCATTTTATTGCAAACAATTTCAATTTTCTTATCTTTGTGTGTGATTAAAAAGGTTTTTCTGCGTAAAAAAACATCTTCTTTTACATCTTCCTCTTCTGTCTCTCTCTTATACGCTGACTTTTTTTTTCTTCTTTCCATCTTCCTGTGGTTTGACTACTTCATCATCTGGGGACCTGTGACAGCAAGGCATTAATCCTGGCCCCTCTCTCTCTCTCTCACACACACACACACACACACACACATGCACACTACACCCGAGCACACACATGTGCATGTACTACCCACACACAATATAGCCATGTACTCGCACAAACATGCAGAAATATCTGCACAAATACAGATGCATATTTATATGACACAAACATATATGCATGCTCCTAACGAGCCCATACTCCTGAATATGAACGCAATTGCATGGATAAGCACACAACCTGGATGTGGATGACAGATTTAGAAAGAGATTCACGTGTGCTGGAGTGAATGATGTAAAATGAAAAACAGCTCTGACATTCATAACATTACGCAAACTTCAGTGCAGCAATGAAAGGTAACACAATCAATAGACAGTCCAAAGTGTTACGAGCCGCCTCGTGCATTATCATATAGACCGCGTTCAGTTGCTGGGCAAGTGGCAGTTACAATAATTTGGAAGACGTACCTTACATTACAATACCATATTACTGTAGATGTTGGCTTCAAGAAATATTTGGCTCCAACAGAAACAAGTTGAAATTTGTCAGTTTCTATCTTGCAGTACAAAATCATTGATATCCCAATAAACACAGCTACAGAGGCATGTCAAAGCCTCATGGGAAGCTCTGAATGTCAGTTTATCTTTGTTATAGAGATGAAGCGTTTCATTTTTACTAGCTAATAATAATAATACAGATTATCTTATCTAATATAGACAGAGAACACCAGTGTCTTAGCTTTTCAGATACAAAAATGGGAAAGTCCCTTTCATGTGATAAGAAAAGAAACTAATATCAAGTAAAGTGCAACTTCCTAGAGTTACTCATTTTTTACTTTAAAAACTTCATTAGGAAACAATCGCCAATGAATACCAATTAGTCAGATGATGTCACCGGCCAACTTTGTTTATAAAGTAAAGCATCAACACACAATGCTTATGGTGTCATGTAACAACTTTAGTTCTATAGGAGCTTTCAGACCAATAGGGTTTATATCTGGTCATGGTGAATGCCTCCAGGTATATACAGTATTATCTATTGTTTCTACCGTCTCCTGATGACGGTTTTCACATAAAACTGAAAGCTTGATACAGCAAAGTTCTTTTATGTAACAACTTAATTCTATATGTGGGTATTCATAATGCTGATCTGTTTCCTTCTACATACTGTAATATAAACAAATTATGATTAAAGACTATTATTGGCAGCATTGATATTGGCATTAATCTGCAACAAAAGTGAATCTGCAAAATAAATAAAAAAGGTTGTTTTTGTATCATTTAGTCATCATTCCATCGATCCATCTTCAGTCTCAATTCTCATTTCTAATCAGAGTAACAGGGAGTCATCCTAGCATGCATTTAGTAAAAGGCGACAAAACAGGTGAACACATCCACAATTGATTTTCCCTCAGCTGAATTTTTGCAGAAAATAGGATTGGGCGCTTTGGTAGGAAACCAGAAATAAGAGAACCTGGGCCTAGATACAGCTGCTTGGTGGCCAAGTTATTCAGACTTCAGAGCAATAAGCAGCCTCACCAGAGCGACTATCAGTGTGCCTTTGAGCATTGACTTAATTAGCAGCTGAGGTCCCAGAGTCATTATCAAGGTGAGAAGAGAGCTCACTCTCCATGCAGATTTTACTCAGTCTGTCCAGAATTTGTGTAGGCTACCCTCAGGTCACAATCATGTTGCTCTAACTCGGCCGCCTCCTGAATACCATTTTTTTTACTTTAGGTTCAAAGGATACTGCTGCATCTCAGCCCAGTTCTCACAAGGGCATAATAGATTAAAAACACAGTCAGTCAGTAATTGAATAGCAACATTATAATGAGAATACATGTGAATATAGATTTTATTTTGGCATGAAGGCTCTGTTTCATATCATACCCTGTGGAGGCTAATTTAAAAACAGCAAAAAGCGAGAGCGAAGGGAGATCAATGCAGCCCCCAAGGGGGAACCAGGAAGAAACAGCAGCATTTTAAATAGACCACTCAGCTGGTGATAGTGATATGGAAGCTGAGCTGACACGTCAGCTGATCCAGAGCACTCCACTTGTCTGAGTTAAGTAGCTTGGATTTATGGTATTTATGCGCATTTTTCAGCTGTTAGAGGTGGCCAAGAAAATATATTTTCTATAAGCTTTCTATAGTTTATATGTATATATCTTTATATCTATCTATAGTTTCTATTGGGGCAGATTAGATTTATGTAACTGGACTTCATGTAGGTCAAATAGTTATCTTTACTTTGAAAAGGGAAGACAATGAAAACAAGAACAAGTTCAAGTCACAAAAATTATCAAAAAAAACTCAACAAAGGAAAGTCTAACTAGGTGGGTGTTGAGCTGCTTTAGGTGTCCACATAGATCAGTTCCTGTGAGAGTGTTTTACAGAGTCTGGGAGCCACAACTTCAAAGGTATGAAGTCAAGTGCTTTTGATTTTAAGTCTGGAGCGAGGTACGACTAACAAGCCCTAGGCTGTAGTAACTCTGCAATGTAAGAGGTAGTTTTACCATGCAAAGCTTTCAAAGTGATAACAAGGATTTTGCATTGAATTCTGAAGTGAGCGATTAAAGAGGGAAATGGAATTAGACCGATAAAAGGAGAACCGGGGAGACAAAAAGAAAGAAAGAGACACAATGAAAGAGAGGGAGAGAGAGAGCGAGACATGGCAGTGTCCAGACAAATTGCTCTCAGAGCTGCTACCTAGCTCGATAAAAGACAGGTCTTAAACTATGACCAAGGTCAACTCCCCTGCTTCCTAGCTCAGCCACACTGACATATTTACACCGCTATCACCACCATCTCTGTGTCTTCGCTGTTTTTCTTCTTGCTTTGCTCTTCCATCTCTACCAGTCTCTCCCTCTCTCAATCACTCACTCACTGCAACAGGAAAACAGTGCAGCGGCACAGGGCAGGATTTCAGGGTAGAATGTTGTTGGCAAGGAACAAATGTGTTCTGCTTCACCTCTACAAATTAGCCCAATTCATGAAAAGCTGCTTCATATTTCACTTTGTAGGAAGGAAATATCCAAGGCAGAAACCCCACATGAATTTTGCATGAAACTATCCTGTAGTGAATTTGTGGGTTTTAGCAACCTGGGGGAGTTTATATTCTACAGTTTAAAAAGTTACATGTTCACTTTAACTTTATGGGCATCACACAGGCAGATTACAGTATTTCTGGATTTACTATATTCAAACAAGGCCAAGTTTTGAAACATTTAGAGCTTCATGTTAAGATTAAACTAAAAAGAGTATGGGAAAGAGTAAGTAATATCCAGGGTATGGACTAGTTTATCCAGAAATTGAATTGCTAGTCCTAAAAATAAGAAACAAGTAACGAATAAAAGAAAGGATACCTTTGTGTAGCAGAAGTGTTTTCCCTGCTTTCCTACATACCACTGTGTTTGTTTGTTCCTTTGTCTTTTAATAACACTATATTGCATCTTAGCAAGTGAATTGTTTCTTTGAACTTCTTAACAACTTTTTATTTACTTTTGTTATTTTCAATTACAATATAAAGCACAACGAGTTTACTTTTACAAAATTGCTAGACTTTCCTATTCCTATAACTAATTAAATGACCCAGCAACTCAACTCAGCATTATACATTGGAACTTTTAATCAAATTAAAAGACAGAAATCAACATTGTTTGTCCTTCTTGGAATTAAACTTAGTGCAAAAATATAGCAAGTGCACAGTAAGTCTGATTTCTTGTGTTTTCAACCACTCAGGTGTTGAAGAAGACCTAAATGTCTAACAAATACCGTAGGTGTTTTCTTTTTTAATTATTATTCCTTGAAGCACATAAGTAGATAAACTACAGCTCATATTGCTTTAACATTTTAACTTTAACATTTCTTTGACTAGCAGACATATAACAAAAACACACACTGAACACCAGGTCCAATGAGCTCAATAACAGACAATTTGCAGTAATATCTCTTCATTACGTCCATAATTACACATGTTTAATCTTGCACTAATTAAAAATATTAGCTCTCGTCATGATATATGGCGCCCTATAGTTTGTCAGCTTTTCTATTAATAGCTAATTTAGCAGTGGGCTTAATTGATTTCCTAGTGCACTAATTGATTGCAAGACTAGAGGAAGATTTGTTTTGGAGGGTGAATTGAGCTGGTTGTCTGAGAGTTTAGAAACTGAGGCAAAGTGAGATGGCGAGAGTGACAAAATGACATCTTAGTCACACAGGTCAAATTAAGAGTGACTGACTATAAGTTTCATTTGGAACATAGGCATGTACCACATTGAAATGTATACCAAATGGACCAAACTTTGATTTTTATTTGGGTTACGGGATCTGCAATTTTATTTATCTGTCCGTTCATCTGACAGTGAGTCAGACAAACTGGAATCAGAACTCGAGTTGGCAGTGATTGATTAGAAACTTAATCATCTTGGTTAAGCAGTGACAAGGAGGCGTTTTAAAATTAAAAGGCATCACTGTCTGGTTTAGTTCAATCTTCATTTAGGGATCTGTGATGCTCTTATAAAGGTGTTTAAAAGCAGAGAAAATATATCACAAAATGCATATTTTTGACTCATTGATCACATGGAAAGCTGTATAACTTCCCATCGCGTTTGTTGCATTTAGTGCTTTGATGTTGCTTTTTGAGAAGTGCTGCTCAATTAAATCCACACTGGGAATAAAGTGCTTCATTTCTAATGCTGCCTGTGGGAATATTGTCTGTTTTTTTGTTTGTTTAATCTCCATCAGAGTTCTATTACCATTAGACCGAGTGACATTTATTGCAAATGATATGTAAAATTATTTGAAACAGAGTGGATTCAGTTGCTGTCTGAGTAAATGCACTTACTCATTATCGTTCACTAGCATCCACAGTAACATAATAGATGCCTCATCACTGTAATTAATAAATGAATCCTCATACACCAGCTTGTTATCATGTAAATGATGCAAACACTCTCACTAGAGTATTGCTAATATTTTATTACATTTACTCACCTGGACAAAGCTGTATTAACCATTAGGCAAACGATGCAGGACTGACATCACCAGCCAATGACGTCACCCGCTGCCCATGTGAGACGAAAATGAATAGCTTTAACTGAACTCAGCTTCAATTTAGAAAGTTCACTCAATTTCCTCAGTCAGCTTTACCGCCCACAACTCTCCATTCAGGATCTCAAACAAAGTCTGTGCTATTTTTCCGTCCCTCTGTCCTTTTTTCAGCCTGAAGTACACTGCATGGAGTGCAAGCTTCTGGCTGTTCTCCATGTTTCTATTGGTACAAGAACACTCAACACAGCCTATATTTCGCCTGGTTTCTGGGGTCATGTACAGCCAGAGCTCCAATTCTTACTGACTAGTGGTTCAGTGTGTTATCTTGTGTTTTTACTTATTTGTAAGGTTTATGCACTGACTGTCAAATGCAAAAAAAAATCTGGGAAAGTAGTGTCCAGTGTCCGGTCTTCAGGTTCAATTCAACAGCTGTAGCTCGACAGTACTTTTTTTCTTTTTTTATTCATTCGTTTTCTAGTTCGTTCTACCTCTTGTTTAACCCTGATTTGTTATCACTATGACCAGTCCTCATTTTAGAGTTAGCTTCTAGTAAAAGGTTTCAAATTTCTGTCTTCAACTTTTATTGTTCACTTCCCTGCATAGCCGTGCTCCTATGAATAGTGAGGGCACTGACTGTTCAACTCTGTTCTTCCATCACAAAGCTTCTTGTAGAAACTTCCTGTAGTTATTCCTCTTTCGTCTTTTTGTCTGTCTCTCTAAGTCTCTGTCTCTAAGTGGATCTCTCCAAGGTCTTCTCAATATAGGCTACCCTTTGTGCTTTTTTGGACACTTCAATATAAACCAATTTACTTAAAGCATCTGTCAAATATCTCACCTTGGTGAAGAGGGAAATGTTCCAGAGAAGGTTGAGGGTGAGGAGGATGTAAAGAAACAGAGAGGGAGGGTGCAAGGAGAGAAAAAAGACGAAGTACATGAAAGAGGGTGAACATATCAGGAAATGAAAAGAGAAATGAGCAGATTGCAGGTTCTTTGTGAGCACATATCAGAGAGTGTATATCCTCTGTGTGTGTGTGTGTGTGTGTGTGTGTGTGTGTGTGTGTGTCTGTGTGTGTCTGTGTGGGTGTGTGCACGCATCATTTAGCGTCGGTGCGTTATTCGCCAGTTCCACATTTCCCACAAGGCCATGCTTGAGCGGGCAAGCGGCTGGTCCACGGGGACGATGACAACGGCAGTTCCATTGTTGCCACGGTGATATATTGCCAGGAAACCCCTGGGGGCAGGAACCACTTATTTAGACATCAAATTAAGGCTGAAGACACACACAGGCACACTACATAATAGGTGCACACATACACACAAACTGATGCTGATTTACAGGCGTGCACACACACACACAGAGACATACAGGGTCTCTACAGGAATTTGAATAAGGATGCAGACACATTTCAGAGACAAACCTGAGAATCTGTGGCTTTTCCTTATTTTTCCCCAGTGGTGGAAAAACACACAAATATAAACACTTACACATGACATAATAACATTACATAATAGCCTTTTTACTTTCCTGAGGAGCATATGGTGATGAGATCTGCTAAAAAAAGCTGAAAGAGCAAAACAATGCTTACTGAATTTATTATATAATTACATTTGACAGTAAATATGAAGCACTGTAGTAATACTTTTGAGTGGCTACAGCTGCTATTTTGAGTTAAATAGTTGCAGTGAGCTTTTGGCGAATGCTAAGCTAACAACTATGCAGCTTCCAATTTAGCTTTTCCAGACTTTGGACTTTATTAATGCAGGTGTTAACCTCCCACTAGCTAGTGGACAGCTGTGAAAAAACTAGACAGTGCACAGGATTACTGGGTAAAACCCAGCTGCAGCCGTGAGATTGTATATTGGTACTGGTAGTGTAATAGATTTTATCATCCATTTTCCTATCTGATGTCAGCATCTGCTCTCCACCACTCTTCTAGGTCAAGGTCCATATGTGTCCGTATCATTCTTTTTGTCACTATGAGCAACTCAACCTCCTTTTCTCTACTTCCCTACACAGACCTCACAATCACATTTTTACTTTTTGTCTCTACAGTTCACAATGACCAGACTCCACTCACCACAATATCATACTTTATCTCTTACTAACTTAAGTTTTCATACTCAAATAATTAAAAATCTCTTCACCCTAATGTTTTACTTCTTTACTCAGTTATGTTTTGCTTCTCTTTGAATTCCTCACAGAGAAATGGTAATGCTAGACTCAACCCTTGCACTTTGTGTTTATAATTACACCAACATTTTTATTTCATTAACAGACCACTACCAATTACCACATAACATAATTATTTTGAGACCCAGACATGACTCATATATCCAATCAAACATGAAAGAGCCTTGGATCATGAATAGCCTGTCTTTATTCTAGAAGAAATAAGACAGGGTGGATATAACTAAAGCACACCTTAAAATCATGTTGCCACAGTATTTAATATTTCCTCAACTTTCCTGCACATGGTTCAGAGGTTAGTACTGTTTTTGTAGCTTGCATCTAATAAGGAAAAAAGTATTTTTTCAGTCTCTCTTCATTTGAATTTTCCATTTTCCCTTCCTTCATCAATCTATCTCCTTTTCCTTCCCTTATGTTTGTGTATTTTCTTCTAATCTTTACTAAACTACCAGTCGCTTCTCCTTCCCACATCTTACCGCCCATGCAAGTGATTGTATACTCTACCTGCCATCCCCATATTTTCATGTGTCTCTCCTGTTTTCCATCAGTGGGTCCATACATCTCTCTGTAATTACTTTCATATCATGTCCAATCAAACAAGATTTTTCCTCAACATCAGATGCAGAAGTGACTTACAGTAGGAAATGAGAGTGATGATGAAATGGGCTGAGTGGTTATGAGATGTAAGGTGGATGCACTCATCATTTACTGAGCAATAACAAGACTGTCAATGAGGATTTGGGCACAGCGGTTAACAACCATGAGGTTAATGATAACTGGGTCCAGGAATTTTTAGCACTTGAGCAAATGTGGCCACTCAGCTTCCATCAAATACAGCTTCTGGCAGGGCCACGGTGATTGATTTTCAGCAGCACATGTGACTCAGTGGGAATGACACCAATACACAAAATGCGTTCATTGCAACAGGCAGCAATGACAAGGTCTTGGCTAAAGACTCTGACAACAGGCCAGGGTGCATATTAAAAGGGAGGCAAGCAAAGAGGCACATAAGAAGAACAGACACTACGATTACTGTGAATTTTCTGCAGATTTCCTCTTCAGTGTGTTCATTAGTAGAACACACTGATCTGTCGATGTCTTCCCTGAAGTTGAAAATTAAAATATGCCTGTTGGCCACTGCAGTCAATGAGTTTTAAATTACAACTTAATAACAGGTTTCAACAGTTTAATAATCAGGAAGGAATTTGTTGCAGAAAATGTGGCTATTTCTGACAATTATAGCAACTCTGTAATGCTAATATTACTATACTCTCCTTCAATTTGCATATATCTTGCAATGTGATAGAAAATTAAATAAGGACGGAACAACTATAAGCTCTGGATTCCTGCTCTTTGTCTGGAAGGTGGAAAGGTGAAATCAAGTGAAATGTGTATTCTGGCACACTACAGGCCTATTATTGTACTTGATACTACAGAGGACAATAAAGATGTTATGCTGATGGACTTGGAAGGGGAGTGGGAAGGCAATAGCATATTGAAGGCATGTGCAGTAAATTGACTGTGAAGGTGAGTGAGTTAGATCAGAAGGTGCATAGTAGGTGATACACCCAACAGTGAACGCGCTGATTGGATAATTGGATGACCGGACCTCACCAACATTTCCTTGGTGGAGAGAAAAATAAAGGGGGAGCTGAGTGGAAGTATGTGCTGCCCTTTGAGGTCGGAAGAATAGTATTGCATGAGATTCTTTCACAAAGAAGAAAGAACTGCAGTTATGAGGCACATCTATTGTCCATCGCATGAATATTGTTTTCAGACACATTCCTATATATTTATACACACCAGGTTACTTGTGTTAATGATCACTGTGATATGTCTGGAAGAGATTCGTCAATGAAGTTTTGAGAACACTTTATCTACCAAGAATAAATCGCACTGTAATAATCATTTCATGAGAAGAGGTCAAAATATGTATATGTATAAATCTATTCTCATGTCATGGTCAGGCAGATGGAAACATTTATTTAATAACTCATTTCCATCTACATTGCCAATGTACACAATAATAATATTGAAATGTATCATAATAACAAATCATCTTATTGTTTTTTCACGCTAAAATTGAAATAAGAAGTGATATCTGGGGCTCAGGAAACTAACTAGCAGGTCATACTAAACTCTTACTGGATATATGGTCTTTAAAAGAAAACCATAATTATGTTTGAAGTGTTTGCTGTCAAACTGTGTGCAGCAGTGTTTCTCTATGATTACATTCTGGCACCATTTTCTATCTGAACTGAAAGTGACATTTATAATATTGTATGTTGTCAGGTCATTCATTTAGAAACTGATGGAAGCACTGATTGTATTTAGGCTTATTTTACAGACACTGAACTTCATATTAGTGATAGTGTATTAGCGATTAATCATTTAATTGTGCATAAAGGTGTTTTGTTTTGTGAGACAACTCTGTTGTTCTTCCATGTTTCAACTACCCTGTAATACAAAACTAGACAACCTTTACTTGTACCAACATGTATGTACCTGCACGTACTCTACATACGTACTTGGTAGACAAAAATACACTGTACATTGCAGAGTATGAGCTAATACATTACCAAACACTCTCTTCACTTTCTTGCAGACTAAATGGATATCCTCTAAGATTTTACATTTCATATGAAACTTGTCAAAAAAAACCTTCAATGCAACTAATTATGTCCTGTTTGTGTATCCAAAAGCAATACACTCAACACTGCAGGCGCTAAACTTAAAGTCACTTCTGTCATTTCCACTGCTCGCATACTTAGAGCTGTTTGGTTTGCAAAGCAGTGCTACGATGGACATTTTAAATTACCGTAGGTCTGCAAAGCACTTTATTTCCTCTATTATATAAGCATTTTCAGTCTGAGTACCCTAGACCTGTCATTGCATTAGCCACACTAAAGAATTACTTCATGAATGGCGCAGGCAATTTAAATTGCAAATTTGAGATGGAAATTCTAATCTTGACTTTTATTAGAAGAGTACATGTGGACTAGATCTGAAACTTGACTTGGGACCAAAACTATAGATTAAAGATCTGCAGGATCACAAATCATTTATATATCTTCATATGTATGCTTGTATTATGTGTGTAGGTACATCTGACTAAACAGTCCTACAAGTTGCTGTTCCTGCTTGATTTTCTGAGTGTGGTGTGTTTTCCCCTTACGTATGACTCAGCATGCAGTCATGTATGTGGATGTGAGTGTGTACTGTGATTGCCCAATTGAAGTACTGGCCAGGGCTGAGCGGGTCTATCAGGGCTTGGCTGATTCAGCACTCTACCGCACAGAAAGATAATTAAGGCCTGGACACAGTCAAACACACACACACACACACACACACACTTGCACACCAACACCAACTCACTCTAAAGCATGCATGCTCATATGGACACTATCTCACTCTTCACACACACCTAAAAAGACATGATTAAAGAAACTGCACACACACACACACACACACATGCCACTCACATGCAAGCACTAGACACTATGCTACGCACATACCTCTGGAGCATACACTTAATGGAAATAGGATTAGATGTAGCACTAGTTATTACAGGAAAGTGGCGTGTAGTTCTTAGCTCACAGAGGTCGCACTGTCCTCACTGGCATGTAGTGTGTTTGTGAGAGAAATGCATGTGCAAGAGTGTGTGTCCCAGTCTGTATGCTGTGTGCATTACACATCATGTCCGTGTAGTATAAATGTGTGTATCTACAATATGTGCAGTATATGGATGTGTATGTTTCTGTTCAGTGACTTTGATTTCCACAGTCAGTTAGAGCAGCTGGTTTTCTGCAACAAAGCGAAAAAATGTCTTACTGCTTCATTAAGAGAAATATTACTTTCTGGTCTGTAAGTATTAAAGTTATTATGGTTTTACAACATAATATCACTGCTGCTAGGGCTGTTGAAAGCATGAGCATGTGATCACCCATAGTGAGAGCAAGGTTATGTTCTTAGGTGCAGTTACTCTAAAAGTTCCCACACAAGTACTTGCACTTGGATTAGAATTCTTCTCAGATTAAAGTTACTGTAGGTAGAGTCTGCACTCTGAACCATGCACACCCGTTCTTGCACTTTGTAACTCTGGGTGCAATGCTCAGGTTGTAAGCTCAACACAACTGGGCAGTGGTAGTGTTTGTACCACAGGAGTTTTGGACCACTGGGAAGAGGAGGTTTTAAGGCCTTGGATGTGGGATGCAGACAGAGAGTGAAGGCAGTGTTGGTCCAGAACTGGAGCCAGGTGACGGATAACATAACTAGGCTTAGCAGTTTTTATGGACCACTGGGGGCCACAGGTTGTGAAGCCGCCACAGTTGCCCACACATTTCCAATTAGAATAAATAACTGTGTCATATATGTGTTTGTACAGTACACACACACACATGTACTGAAATGTACAATGACAAGCATCCCACCTTACACACAGAAGAGACCTACTTCCAGAGTTAGAAACTGATCAAACACTGCTGTTTTTTTGTTGGGTTTCTACTCACTTGCATATATTTGCATTTGTGCTTAAGTGTGGAAATCCTGCAGGGTATGTATGTACAAAGGGTGTGTATGTGTATATATGTGTTTATGGTTTAGAATGATGTGTGTGCATCACAAACTGTGTGGTGGTGCTCAGGTCGGTTTGTGTATTTGTGTGTGTGTGTGTGTGTGTGTGTGTGTGTGTGTGTGTTTGTGGGTGTAGGTGCCCCATGGGGATAATGTGACAAAGCCTGTGGTGTGATGTGTGATGTAAACAGGGATCATTAGCATAGCGACAGCCACTAGCATTCACACTGTGTCTACACCACCTGGGAGATGCTAAACACACACGCACACACACACACTCACACACTAACACACACACACACTCACACACACACACAGAAAAAGGTGCATAAAGATACACACCTGGAAAGTAATACAGAGTCACTGCTTGTACAATAAGTAAACCAAAGCAGACGTGCACACATACACACACATTTTGCATTACACATAACATACATTCAATCCCATCTCATCCCTTCCAGGAGCATCCCCCTTGTATCTTTATGGAAATTGACTGCAGACAGGGATTGGCTTTTTATGTCTGATTTATGTTACCGCTGTGTGTGTGTGTGTGTGTGTGTGTGTGTGTGTGTGTGTGTATGTTTGTGTAAATTGAGCCTAGACAGGGATTGCGTTTTTATGCCTGTTTTATTGGACAGCCTCTATTGCTGTCAGGACCGGCTAAAGAGAAAAGAGGAGACGTGGGAAAGGAAAGGAAAGGAAAGGAAAGGAAAGGAAAGGAAAGGATGGTAAAAAGAGAAAGAAGAAATAAGGGGTAGATTTAAAGAAAAGACATTAAACTGGACAAGGAGGAAGAAGAAGAAAGATGAATGAGGAGGGAGAAAAGTGAGTGGAAGAGGAAGAATACTCAGAGAGAATAGGTGGCAAAAGAAAAGAAGAATCAATGGGAAACGAAGTTAAAGGAAGTAAAAATAGAGAGATAAAGAGAAAATGAGGAAGAGAAAGTGAAGATAAAGAGGGAATGCATACAAGGAGGAGAGGATAGAAGAATGAAAACACAAGGAAAGGGGAGATAAAAGAGGTATTCATGTGATCAATCCTTGCCTGCTCACAGGAGCGGCACATTTTTCAACCCCTTGTTTAGCAACCTGTGGAGCTACACAGTAGAACGCAACAAACAGCGCTCCTGAACAACCCCTCCACCATCCACAAACCGCCAACCACCCAGTGGCTCAAGGAAGCAAAGAGTGTGCGTGTGTAGGTGTGTGTGCGTGTGTGTGTGTGTGTAGGTGTGTGTGTGTAGGTGTGTGTAGGTGTGTGTGCATGAAAGAGGGAGAGAGAGGACAAGCAGAGCGCTTTCCCTTTTGCTGTTTATTGATATTCTGCTTCCCTAAATACAGACCAATCCATCTCTGCTGTCACACTTACAGACACAGTTACAAGCATGGTGTATGCACACGTACACACACATACACACACACACACACACACACACACTCCTGGATGGGTACAGATGGTTGGGGAGAGGAAAACGAGAGGATTGAAATTTAGGGGGGAAAAAAGGGAAAGGGAATACACAAGGTGAAGAAGAGAGAAAGGAAAGGGGAAAGGACAAGAGGTGAGGGAAGAGAGGGAAGGATCTAAGCAGAAGGTGTAGAGGATGTGAAGAGGAGAAATGCAATCCAAAGTGATTGATGGGCAATCTGCACGTCTGTGTCAGCCATGCCATCCTTACCAGATAGAAAGCAAGAGAATTTTCTACCTGTTTTCTATCTTATGTCTCTCATTTTCTTGTTTCCACTCTCGTCTGTTTTGTCTCCGTGTTTTATCATTATATCCTCTCTCTTTCTCTCTCTCCAGAGTAAGCATTCATTTGCTTCAGTTGATTGCTTTGGAGCATTTCATAGAGCAAACATACTCATCATAACTCTCCTCTTACACTTCCCTCCCCTGACTCCCCTTTCCTTCTCACCCCCCTTTCTTCTCCCTCCAGTCTCTTTTCCTCTTTTTGCATAATTTCCAATTTCCTCTCTCACCCTAAAAAAATCTGCAGCAGCCACTGTCTATCTACTCATATTTATGTCTCCGTGCTCTTCACTTACTCTCTTTTCTTTTTTTTAATTATGGTTTGAATTATTTAGTGGCACAAAGTAAACAATATCTTCAGAACTAGCGTGCAAAACAATTCCAAGACCAAACTGGAAATTATATAAAATGCAATAAAGCCTCAGCACTACAACTATAGTTAACAGTAATGTTACTATATACTATGTTCTCAACAAATAATTTAAACTTGCAATGGCTGGTTGTTTGCAGAAACAACACTGACTGCTTTTAAGTTAATATTGCAAACTTTATGGAGCAACTCATTTGTAGTTGTGTTCCTGGCCACCTGGTCATTGTAAGTCCAACATTCAATCTCTTTTGGCATTATTTTTGGTCTCTACCAATGAGGGAGATATCTGGCTCTGACGCTCTTGCAGGACAAATTGTAAAAGTGTGTATGATCTTAGATAGATCATCTTAGATGTGTATGTCATGGTGAAGCTGCAGATTATAACCAACAGAATACCCCTTGCCTCTCCCTCCTCTTTCAAGTGTGTAAGAGAAATTATGGTGAAACTTGCGAAATGCCCTCTAGAGCCAGTAATCCAGAAAGACTATACTTATTTGAAAAACAAAAGCCATTTGTTTGTTCAAATACTTAACACGTCTTGTGTTTACTTCCCTTGTTTGTTGAGAGTAAACAGGCCTCTCTAAGTAGCACAGATGGGAGTAGCTTGATATTGTTACACAATCACAAATCACCTTTATTGTTACACCGTCACAAAACATTTTAACCTTGTCCACAATTTTCCCTTAATAATATCCAAGTCTGTTTAGTTTTCATTTTCTCTGACCTTTATTGAATACTATACAGCAGAGAGCTGACAGAAAAAGAGGAGGAAGCAAGAAGGGGAAATAACATGGAACAAAAAGCTTCTTAGATTTCTAAGGCACCAGGTGACTCCAAGTAAGCCAGACCAAGACCAAACATGACACATTTTGTTATTTTGGTATAAGACCTCAGCATGTTGGATGGATTTTAAAAATCACAAGACACCACACGTTACACTGGACATAACGCTATTTTTTTCCATTGGAACCGCAGTGAAACAGCTACAGCAGGAACACAAACACGCAGATCATCAGCTGGCGTCTAAATATTATAACCATGAAACAAGAGAAGGGCAATTAAAAATGAAGCAAAAATGAGTGAAGGTAAAGAATAACAATATGAAGTTTTTATTTCTTGTATTTATGACAAACAGTAAAAAAAAAAAAAAAAAAAAAAAAAGAAAGAAAATACACATGTTAAATTATGATTTTAGAGCAGGTCTAGATTGTACTCTTTGAAATTCTATTTACTGTATGGAGACCGAGCAACAAATCTTTATAGGGATTTGTAAGCAGTTGATTGTGCTTTTTCCATTGAATTTTTCCTGATAAACGGACATGCCAACATGAGAGCATCACCTCCTGTGTGTCAGATGATTTTAAGATCATAAGTCAAAGCTTACCTTATCTTACTATACGTAAGGATACAGGAGGTTGTTACACTAGATATATCATCATATCATATGATATCATATATCATCACATTCTATTTGACGACAGAAAGTCACAAAACTAATACCATAAAATGCCACACACATAAACATATTTAAAGAATTAAATGTATCTGCTTTTGTGTCTTACCTTTTCATATGAATATCACCCAATGGAGATTTATTCTGACCCTGACAAAGAAATGTTTTGATACATTGAATAAAAGATATATTTGCATAATGGTCACTGTTATGCAGCAGCATCCTGTTACTGAAGCACACTTTTGACAGATGGGGGACAAAAGGAAGCTGGAGAGATGTGGGGACAGGAAAAGGGAGAAGAGAGGGGGGAAGGGATCGAAAGAGGTTAGACAGGAGAAGAAAATGTATGGATGGATGAAAGAATAAGGAGAAGAGCGTGGGAGTTAAAGAAGAGAGGGGTGATAGAAAAAAAGGAAATGGTGGAGTGAACAGTGGAGTGAGGAGTAAGAGACGAGAGAGGAAACAACGGGGAGAAGAATGAAAAGGATGACAAAAGACCAAGTATATCTAAGGTGCTCTCCAGAGATGCAATTTTTCATTTTTGTGACTCATCTGTCATTATGACAATCATATAGTCACTCATGTGGAGAATTTCCTTGGGGTTCATTTCTGAAGAAAAAGAAAACAGCGAGAAAAAGGAGACATTTTCTACAGAATTTGTGACTTTTTTGTTCAAGAAGTACTGCTAATAAATTGACCTTAGATATCTGAACATAAAAAAAGTGCTCATGTTGTCATGACCTGACTTTCCTGAGCCAAGTGTTATTTTATACATTTGGCCCAAAACAAATACTGCTTTTTAGCTTCCACAATGAGGTGCATGCAGTAAAGATTTTGATTGATGTGTATACAGCAATACATAGTAGGAACAAATTTACTACAGTATTTCAGACAAAACTTTTATCAAATCCACCAGTATTTATCCACCAGTTACAGCATTTACATAATTTAAAATGTACTTCTTTTTGTTCCCTTTTAACTTTATTAAAGGGAACTTCATTCCATTTGAATGAAAAGCCCTCGTATCTTTTTACTAATACAGTATTTGGTGGAGCCTTGTAAAACCTTTGTCGTATAACTGTCATTATCAGAAAACGACAGGCCTTGCTAGTTAAACACAGGTCAATAAAAAAGTAGAGAATCCATCAATGGAATAAAGATGAATGCAATTCAGAGAAGGATGAGGTTAAACAGAGACTAACATGACTGAAATTAAATTTGTCTAAATGGTTCCTTTCTTTTTCAGATCATGGTGGAGAGATGGTGATTCATTTTCTTTAACAAGTGTCAGAAAGAAGTCCAACTGCAGGTTACACACAATGCACACACTCAGTAAGAAGTTTTTTGTCTGTTATTCAAATTAACATTCAGCTCGTACAAGGTATAAAAGATTTGTGATAAGATGTTGAAGATTTGATTCTCACATAAGCACTACAGAAATCACATGCATAAACAAAGCAGTCAAGTCTTCAGCACATCATTTTATTCATCAAGCTTTTCACATGAAACTAGACAAGAAATGACTCTGCATATGACCCTAGAAGTATTATACACAATCGTAAATAGACACCTTTGAATTTGAATGAAGGTGTCTGTTTACTTCTTGCATGTCTGTGTACAGTATGTCACACTTATCTCTACTGATAGATGTGATGTTAGCTCTGGTGTGCTCTATTGTACCTGTAACTACACCCAACAGTGATGTCACAGTGTACTGACACCTCCTGGAGGACAATCCTACATCACTGCAGCAAGGATAGAAGTTGAAGAACCACTTGAGGCCTAAACTCCAAAGCCATTATTTCAACGTCAAAACTCGCTCTCACACTATTTCTATTCTTCTCTCTGACAAAACAAAGCATTTTTTCTGTCTTTTCTCCTCACTTTAATTCTGCTATACTGTAATGACAAAATCTATTTTTCAAAATGTCTGTTTTCTGATGAATCCTACTCTCTATCCCTGCACGCACACATAAAGAAAAGAGCCAGTCAGAGCAGGCTTATATGTGGAAAAAAAAATTATTATTACATTCTGTCACACAGAATCACACACACACACATCGATCTCATTGATGTCTCTGAAATAGGACACAGTTCACTCTGCTGTAACAGTAATCATCCATGAGCTTTTCTCCCTGTGGTTCTCCCCTCTTGAGATGCAGAGGCTGAACCCCACCAAGTGTGTGTGTGTGTGTGTGTGTGTGTGTGTGTGTGTGTACAGTATGCATACCAACCTTGAAATCACTCTGACATGATCGTTTTATACAGGTATATTCAACGCATATCCTTTTCTTTCACCGTCCGTCCCCTTTTCATTTCTCTCTCCATTCACTGCCTCACAGTTCTTTTCTAGCTACCTCCTCCTCTTAAATAAGTCATTCTCTAGAAGAGTCCTCTTGTCCATCTCTCCTGCTCTCTGCAGCTACTGTTGTCAGTTATATCTGCCTGTCTATATCTCTTTTATTCTCCATGTTTTACCGTTTATCTGTCAGCTTCTCTCACTCTATCGCCTCACTTTCTTCGCTTTCTTTCCCCCTTAATCTCTCAATGTCACTGTATGACATTGTCATGAATTGGAATTTTCTTTTTTTTTTCTGTTGCTGCTAATTCAATTAACAAGATGCCATCTCCCCAATTAAGCTTTCCAATTACTGCTCCGCTCTCGGTCCGAATGAGAGTTCTCTCGTTTTTTCTTTGTGCTAGATGTTGAATTGAAATGGACTTGCAGCGTGTGCGATAAGACCTGCTCATCATCATCCAAAAAAAAAAAAGACAGAAACTATTTAAAAAATGTTCACAGCTCACTCACTCTGATTGCTCTTGCTCATTACTGTTTGAACGGTAATAGTGGGTTTTGTTCCAGTATACTCTGATCTCATTCAGATGTGTCATCCTGTCCATTAACCTAGAGAAGGACGTAATAACACTGTACAGTCACAAAACAGTAGTAAAAGATAACCTGTCACCCCCCAAAAGGTGTACAAATGTAATCTTGTGTAATGTTTATAGAAAAAAGTGGAAAAAGTACCCATGATGTGCAGGTCAGTATGCCTCCTTGTGTCCATCAGTTACGGTTTCTTGTAAGAAAAACAGCTTGGTAACCTTCCAGCTGTTGTTTCTGGTCTTTGTGGACATTTTTAGTGAAAAGCACAGAAATGGCCAAAAAGTGAAAGAAAATAATGAAAGAAGAGAATAAAGGCGAATGATTGTAGATCCACAAGCCCTGCCATGTTGTCTTTTTTATCAGACCTTTCGATGATTACCATCTGAAAGTGTAAAACTCATTTTTTTTCTCTGTCTACAGCATGTAATGAAACATTATCATAAAAAAGATACTGATAATGCTGATACTATCATTATACTGGAAAATGCATCATATTATCATACCCATCCATCTGGTTGATAAGTTGATTTGATAACCTTTGATTAATTTTATTTTTAGTGAAAATATGGATGTGTATGAGCAGAGGGAAGGACACAGTATAATCCGGATATATACATACATATTGATGAGTGATATATTGTCAGAATCATTCTTTGACTACATTTCTCCTTTGACTGATATATTATTATATGACTTTTTAGATTGGTAATAATGATGCATTGTTATATTTTATATATATTATAGTATATATAATATGATGATGAGAATTAAAGGGGACTCGAAAAGCAGAACGGTTCTTCTACATACTGTAGATTTGTATACACTTTTTGACTGTTCACTAAACTTAACTTTTTTGTAAAATATTGGGTTGTTTCCCTCAGTTGGGTCTCCAACTGCTCCAACCATCTGAAATGGGAAATCATTCTTTGGTGGAGCTACTTACAACTCATATATCCGAAAAGTGGCAATTAGACCCAAACTACTGCTTTCATATTTTAAAATGTAATGTTAAAAATGTAATGTTGTAATGTTTTGTTTAGGAACTTATACATATGTTTATTTATGTAAAGCAAGCACTGAGTTTAATGATCTAATCTATAGAACTTGTACTAATAATTATGCAAATAATGGAACAGGTTTAAAGGCAGCTAAAGGCAGCTGATCAACTTGGAGCCAAAGAGCTGTTACCACTCATTCAAAGAAACTGAAAATTAATGAGGACTACATATTATGACCACAAATGCACCATGGGATTGGGCATTGTTGTTATTATTGTTATTTTGCGGCGAGGTAAGGCAGCGTCTACCTTTCAACCTTGATTATCTTTGGTGTTTGTCAGAGTAACATTGCAGAAGCCAGCAGCAGGTGCAGAGAGCTGATTGGAATCTGGCACAGTTACATGATGATGACTCATCGAAACACATGCGAGATGAGGAGGAAGAGGAAGCGGAGGGCAGGACCAAATCATCAGCTTCGCTCTCTATATCACCCGATCTTTCTCATGACTTTGTCAAAAGACACATAGATTTGGAAAAACAGAACTAATTAAAACTTTTGTATAAAACTGGATCTAATTGAGTGGGCTGATTAAGTAGCTTTTCAGATGTTCGCAAGGCCATCAATGCGCCAGAGCTACGAGCAAGGGTAAAGACTGCATCAGCTTGGATTGGATCTGAGGTTGTCAAAACACCACCCAATTAAAAAAGTTAATTAATTAAAACTTGCTGGACTTGTAGACATACCTGCAAGATGGCTGATTTATCTGATGTTTATTTCAGCACAGCTCTCATTCATTTTTTTTTTCCCGAGCAGCTTCATGTCCTTGCTCTGTCAGAAAAGGATAAAAAAAAATGCTGTACTTCTCATCAAGTTAATGTGTGGTCTAATTAAAATATTAAGAATATACTGGACTTGCAGACATGTAAGATTACTTAACTGCTTAGTTGTGCAGCGGCATCCATTTTAGTCCCCGTCAGTTGTTTATCAGATTATGTCTGACATGATTGCTGAAGAAAAGGTTTGTCCTGAATTTTATGCAGTGGTGCTAAATTGGAGTACTCCACGAAAGATTAAATCAACAAATTATTTCCTAAATGGTCTGGCTGCTGAAGTGAGAGTGAGAGATAATTATTAATTTAAAGCATAGTGTAGCAGTAGATCAACAAGTGTGTAAGATTTAACAATAGCTCCAGCTACATGTTTTTTTTTTATTGATTGATTTCCTCAGGTTTGTAGAAATGGCTCATGAATTCAAATTTGGCTCACTTATAGCTTTGCTTTGATTGCATGCTAATGTAAGACATATTTTGACTAAAGACAAGCAGCAGGGTGCAGTGGTTAACACTGTGACCTTACAGCAAGAAGGTTCCTGCAGTCTGCTGAGGCGGTTCTGTGTGGAGTTATGGTTGTTCATGGGTTCTCTCCAGGTTCTCCGACTTCCTCCTATGGTCCAAAGACATGTAGGTTAATTGACCTTTAAGTCTGGCCATCACAGGGGTGTCATACAGACAAACATGTAAAAAGCAATGACAATTAAGTTTAAACCTGCAACAGCCAACTTTTTGACCACTTGGGGGCAGTGGAAACAAGTTGTGAGCACAACACTGACATATCACCGTTTAAGTTACATGTACTGTATATGATCACCATCTAGTCATGAGAGAGTTTTAAAAGGTGCCCAGCAGTACATAGCCGTATACTACTCTATATAGATAGTGCACTAGTGTAGTGAAGACCCTTCCAGCCACAGGACTGCAATACAAATCAGTTCTGCTCAGACATCAAAGTTGTATTTAAACAGTTTCAACAAATGTGTACTGTGCTAAAAAAAAAAACAGACAAGAAAAGCTATTCTGTACATGGAGAACAAACTGTAAAACAAGAAAGTAATTTAATTAAATACCCATTATATCATGTGGGATACAGTCCACTGTCCAGTCACAGCAGAGTATGTACATTTTGATAGTCTTATGAGGCAAGAGACTGCCTTCTCCTCTACTGTTTGGTGCTGAGCAGTACACTGGGTTTTTTAAAGAGATTTTTCTCCCTTCTTTTCTTTCTTTTTTTCTTTTGTCATTTGAAACATTGTCGTTATGAAAATATCAACTATAGCTGTTTTAAGTTTTAATGGTGCAACTTGAAAAAAATAATTATGATATCAAGTTAAAAGAAAAACATCCTGAGAAATCTTTTTAATGAGGTTCTCTTAATACCATGTGGAGGTTTGAAGTCCCAGAACAACAAAGCATCTACTATTGATGTGTGAGAAATGTAAGAGAAGTAAAAAAGTTTTTAAGACTATATACATAGTGTTCTTCTCCACAGGGTAATTTGGATAGCGACAGCGATAATCAGTACACCTCAATGAGTGAAGTAATGAACGAGCAATCCTTGGATTAGCGCCATGAACTCCTGCTGGGCCCATCCATGTTAAAACTGACTGCTCTTGTGCTACAGTACCATGAATCACTGTGGATTGGAGCGTCCACCAGATGGCATCGATATGTTCATAAATGACAGACTACAGCAGATGGGGAGAGAAGCAGTCAAGACGACATACTGTAAGAAACAGAGAATGGCAGAGTGGAACAGATGGAGAGAATTACTCAGAGGAGGGCAAGAGGATTTCAGCGTAAAGGAAATAAAGAGTATGTACAGAGAAGTGGGAATGTAGAGGGTCATGTGACAAATCTGTGACAAGTCCAGTGCTATTACTGTACTAGAGGTTCCAAAGGAAGCTAAGAGGAAACAAACCTTTTCTCTTTAAAAAGCAAATCCCACCAAGTTCCAGCTACCTGAACAGCAATATTTGTGACATATTTCCAGTCTGTGAAATGCCGTTTTTCTACATAAGGTGGTGGCTTTCCGTACTACATAAAATAATTTTTATAAATCTATCTTTTCTTTTATAAAGAGTCTTGCAAAAGAGAAATGCTGTGTTTAGGTTTGAATCTCCTCCCAGACAAGTTTATTTACAAGTGAAATGACATGAAGTCAAACTTACTGCTGCCTCATGTAATGCTGCTTTATGTAGATTTCACTGAACAAGGACACTAAGATTTATTGTCCTCTCAAAATATGCTACTGTGTGCTATACTGTTTGCCTAAAATAAAGCTTAAAGCTAAAGTTCAGCCAAAAGGTGCTCTGCTCAACCCTAAAGTTGAAATATCTGACCCACTGAGTTAATCTTCCATTCAGGAATGAATGCTTACAGTCTCGTTATCATTGTCTTGTCCTCTAGTGAATCCAGTCATCAGGTGTTGTCTCCTTACTTTTTCAGCCTTTGGAGATGAACATCTTTGGAGACCCACACATGCTCAACACATCATCTCAGGAAGACAACAGAAAAAAAAGAGATTGGATTTTGAGGTGTAGCTCAGAGGAAACTGTTGAGCTCTGTCTCTTTTTCTTGGCATGTGTGCTGGCTCTAAGGATTAAAACTAAACACTGGATTCTCAGGTGTGTGTGTGTGTGTGTGTGTGTGTGTGTGTGTGTGTGCGTGCTGTTGGAAGTGTCATTTGGCAGTGGGGAAGCCGAACAGCCAAGCTCTGCCTGATTGTCTCTGTCCATGGTGCTGAGGCCCGCCAGTGAAAATATAGAGAATTTTTGCCCTGAGTTAGGTTTGTCAGGCAGCTTTTCTTCAGCCTACAAATCTCACCAAACCAGTTGGTGCCATGTCATAGCCAAAGCTGGGCTCATCATTTTAGGAGTTTTTATAATGCCTTACAGTATTTCAGGGGGTGCCATTTGTTGGCATGAACAAGACAAAAACTCTGAAATGAAACTGCTGTTCATACAAAGTGCAGGTCCACAGTGTGGTTAAGTCGAGACAGCAAGAGTACTTTGGGTAAGGAGAAGACATCAAACCGCTCTGTGCTTCTGCAAATTGTTAGTTTAGAAACCTACTGTACTACTCTAAAACATCCCTTCTTTACTCTTCCTTCTGTGAATGATAGATTTCTGTTGGCTCATGTAACACAAGTGTGCTGCCAATTTGGCCAAGATTCTCACAAAAAAATTGATATATTGGTTTCAAGAGACTCTGCTATCTAGATAAAAGGTTTATTAAAGAAAACTTTAAATCAATACAGCCCAGAATGTAACTATATATATGTGTCCAGGTTACTTCTCGCCTTAACTGGTAAGTCAGTCATTTAGCTTATAACGTTAGAAAATCAGATTTCAACTACAACCAACCCTGTGCTGAACTTTCTCAAAAATTCCTTTCCAAAATGAAATGTTCATCGTGTGAAAAACCTGGCATGGTTTCAAAATGATTACTGGTGTGAAAATGAAGCAGGGATGGACTATTATTAAAATGAGGAGACATCCAACAATATTTTCCAAGAAAATCCTTACTTTGGCCTGCAGACCAATTTATGAAATGTGTCCAGAAAAAATGAAACAACTCTCATTTACTGACTCATTCTGTGTATTTCAAAGAATTTTTTTTCTGTGTTATTATCAATTATCATCCGTGTATCCTCCAATCCCGCCGATCTTCAGCAGCTATGCCTCAATCGTCTACGTTTTGGTTCCTGTTACCCTGCCTGTGTGTTTTCATATTGCAGTGGCCATTTTTATGTTTATGCTAAACAGCATAAAAATGGAATGCTCTCAGACATTTAGATGATTTCTGAGGAGATTTAGTGTAATTAACCTTTATTTTCACAGCGACATTATTAGATCAGAAAAATCCTGTTGTATAGGCTTTGTAACCATAAAGAGAACAGTTATACATCACATAGTAATATTATTTATATTATTATAAGGAAATAATACTGTGTCTTGTTTCAAATCAAACAAAACATGAAACTCTTCATTTGCCAGGTTAAATGGAATAATTCAATGCTCAGACGATGCACATACAGGAAACACTCATGGCCTGCTGTGCTCAGAACACAGTATGTTTTTGTTTTTCCTGATCTTTAGCTGCTTTTTCTTTTCTTTTTTTCTTTTTCTTTTCTATGTACAGCAGAGTCATTAGTTTATCTCTCCAAATACAATTCATTCTGAAATTTCAAAACTTATTCTGTCAGAAATACTTTCTAGTTGCAGATAGAGATGTCCCCATCTCTTTTAGTAGTGCAATCAGTCTATTTCATGTTAGACTGAGAAAACATGTTTCTCCCTTTATTGTTCCGCAGTGTATGATGTAAGCTTAGAAAGGTTTCATTTGTGTTGGTCGTAGTACTGTGCAGAGCATTTTCTGTCTGTGGCTTTTCACATTAAAAAAACATTCTAAATGTCATAATGCATAAGAAGCAGGAGACTTAAACTTCTTCTGGAAAATAACAAAAAAAAAAATAGCGCCAGATAAAAACATTAGATATGTGTGGACAATGAAGAGACCTTCCTCAAATTAATAAATAAAGAAAATATTAATGCCATATCATCGTTTTTTTCCAATGTTTGCCATCATTTGAGGTGTGACTGGTGCTCTTTTAATTACATCATTCTGTTGCACCCTTCTCTCCTATAATGGTTCAATGACACCCAGCTGAATAATTAGTGTCACTGAACTGTAGAGTGTAGTAAATGGTAGTGGAAGGAAATGCCAATGGAATTGCATTTATTTATCTGTTCTTGTGTAAGTGCTGACCCTTCTATGTACCTTCCACAAGCCTCTGTCATCTTTCCCCTCATCGTTTGAAGTGCCATGTAGGTGCCAGGTCATGAGTACCTTGGATATGAAGCTCTCTGTAGGTAAGAGGGCATGAGAGGCTGCCTCCTCTCACAGGCATGTTGAGTTGTATACGAGCTGGTCTGGACCGCTCATAACATTAACGGCAGGAGTCCTGGACTGCTAATACTGTCACACTGAGAGAGAAAGTCAGACAGGGAGAGAGGGGGGCAGAGGTGTGAGTGAGTGTGTGTATGTGTGTGTCTAGGTGTCTGAGTGTGTGTGTTGCACCTAACTTACAACAAGACATGCCTCATTGGTTGATGGTGAAATGCAGTGAATCGTGGAGAGAAGCACTGACATGTGTCTGTGTTTAAGTGTGTGAACACACATATGATGGCAGTTTCGGGGTTTGTGGACAACATTCTTCATTTGTTGGTAATATAAACAACCACAGCATGCATTACTTATAAAAAATCTGTGTGTGTGTGTTAAATCCTTAATATAATCACACTGTGGTAGTCGTGCACACGCAGAGAGCACATGCAGAGAAATCCACAAAGCGGGCTGTGGAATGAATTAGATGCCGGTGTGTGGATTTTACACATTCTGCAGGTCAATATTTTCCTGTTTTGTATTTATAAGCCCCTGAAATTAATGTATTTATTTTATGTGAATATATTTAGTTAGTAGAAGGGTTTTATTATTATTATTATTTGCATTTTTTCCCTCTTGCTGTTCTGAAGTTGAGAAAGTGACAAAGTATTCTCTTTTTTTCCCCTTTTCATCTTTTTGCCTTATAAAAAAATAAATCTCTGTCGTTTACGTTACAGGTTGCAGGTTTTCTTTTTGTTTACAATAAGTCTTGTTTACCCTCTGGCACCCAGTGTGCAGCAATAAAGTTCAAAAGGGCATAAATTGAAATTGAAACACTGTCGGCAGTCTTCAGTTTGAGTGTGTTCTACTGGTCTGTCATACAGATGAAACTATTACTCCACTGTGGACTGCATGCGCACTGAAATACCACTGCAAAAGAAATATTCAGGTTTTTGAACCATCAGTTATATAGTTCGACAACTAGTGGATTAAATGTTTGTTGGTTAGTTTGGTGGAGATATTAGCATTCTGTGGTGTTGAAGAAAGAATTTCTGATATTACCCCTGTGGGATATATATGGAATTGATGCATTGAGCCTTTACAGAGGCAGACCTAATTGAAACCATGTATTAGTCAAACATATTAGACCATAATCCGATTTGCCTGCAAAAAAAAAAAAAAAAAAGTTGGATAAGTGGTAGAAAAAGGATAGGTGGGTGGATGTTTCAATCTCAACTTAAGTGGTGGCTGACAGTCCAATTAACATTGCCATCCCTAGAAAATACATATAAGTGCAATTCAAATACAGAAAATCAAAAGACACCTGTCAGCTGACATCAAATGAAAAAGGAAATAATAGTTAATTAAAGTAAAGTAAAGCATAATAACCAAACAACAGACAGGATTTTTTAAATGTCATGAGATAAATGTGTTTATTTGTAATTGTAGTGAGCTTTTATCAATATGTAGGTTGGCTGGTATGACAAAATATTTATGGTGTAGCCCATCAGTGGTTTGTAATAGCCCTCAGATGCCCTTTAAAGTAACCAACATCAACTGCCCTACTGCCCAAGCCCCATATTGATCTTGTTTTTGTCACAGCACTACACAGGCTGACCAGCTTCCAGCCCTAAGTCACAGGCTTCAACAGAACAACCCTCTCAAGATAACACTTAAAAAGGTCAGTGGTTCAATTACTGGCTACACTGGTTCACCCAGCAGGGCTCTTAAGATGTTCTATCTCCTCTCCTTTTGCTCATTAAGTTGGGTCCTAATGTAAAACGTTAACATTTACATACATATGCTGCCAATTACTGTCAAGAGTCCCCAGCTTTTGAAGAGGTGCGGTGTGGTGAGCTGGATTGCCTGCTTGATGGGTTACCATGGAGACATAGAAGTAATAGAAGGTCAGTGACAAATAGGAGGACAGAACAGGAAGGAGTGAAATGTAATGGTGGTTTCTGATTGGTTTATTTTGCATAGTTGCTTTAATATTAGCTATTGGTCCACTGTATATAATGCAAAGTTTGTTTTAAGACCATATGTGCATTGGATGATGGGAGTTAGATCAACTCATTTATTTTAGTCAGATCTTCAGTTCTTAAAGAAATTTGTATTCAGAGTATTTACGAGAACAACCAAATACAAAATAACACAAGAGAGTACACAGTATAAAACACTTACTTACATATTACAGGCCATATACAATCATCAGCAGGTAATGGTTCAGCATGGCGCAATATCACTTATCAGTGCAACATATACAGTACTTACACAAGGATAAGATGCTACTTCATTTCATGTGCAAATTAGGCAATCTAAATTCAGTGAGGACAAAATGAGATGCTGCTTCTGTTGTACTTTTGGTAGCAGATTTTATACAAAAGGCCTCATCACTTTTATCCAACCATCCTATTTCGACCAGCGTCAGCTACACACAGTTTTCCTCTCTAGTTTTGACAGTGCAATGTCTGTAGAAAAACACACATCATATGCATGTCGATACACACACACACCAGCCACTGACCACTGATTTGAAAGACTAATATTGTAAAAGAGGAGTCAGACTTTGAGTAGTTGAAGCCCCTTTTTCACAACCATATTCGAAAATGTTATGAAAATGAAAGTGTCACATGAAGGGTCTCATTTTAAAATGGCACATATCCATTAAACAGAAATCTTTTGGGAAAAAATAATACAGTAGTTCTTAACATTAAAAAGGCTAAAAAGGTAGTATGCTGCAGCAGAATACTTCATTTTAATGTCAGCTTTTTAAATATAAAATAAATATATCTCTCCAAATGTGAGTTGTATTGTATATAGTGTAGGAAAACATGATAAGCAAAATATATTGAACTGTCCCAACAGGTATAATACTTGATATACTTGATATATTTAACATAATACTTGTTTATACTGTATATATTATGAATTAGCAACAGTAAATAATTTTGAGAAAAATGAAACCAATTAGAATTTAGCAACACAATGAGTAAATGGTCACCAAATGTTCTAACTAATCATAGTGGCAAAATATTAGGTGACTTTGTATTTCATGTATTTCTGTTCTTTTTCTAACCATAATGAATATTTTTCTATGTCTATGTTTAGTCACTTAGTTCTTAGATTTTCACAGTTTGGGGGGAAATTGTGGTCTGATCTATTCAATAATGAAAAGGTTGATGTTAGCAAGGGACATGTTTTGCCAACTGAAACAAAAATCTTTCTCTGACCTTAAAGCAAAGTGCTTTCCTTGCTGAAACCAAACCACAAACAGGACTCAGAAAGACAGCGAACCCAGGTCTGCTTTGTCAAAGTCCACCACCCACCATGACCTTCCCTCTATGATATTTGGACAGTACAAGAGCACAACATTTCATTCAATGGGGGGAAAAAATCACCATAAAATGACCAGAACAAAAATAAAAATGAAGATTTGTTTGATGTGAATAGTTGCAGTCAGTATTTATAACCAGTTATATACACATGTAGAACTCAAGTTCACCAAGAAAAACTGTTATAAATATATAAAAGTTGATACCAGTAATCAGTAAGCGAGGTTTGTTGTAAAACTGAGGATGGACTTACAACCTCATAATTCTTAGACTGATTTGATGACCATAAAGATTTACTCAACATAACTTTTACCCAAGTTTTACTCAAATCAAACCATGTCACTAATATTTCTGACTTTGCAGGGGTCAAAGGTCAGCTACTAGAATTGGAATAGTTCCCTAAAGCATCATAACCAATACTTAATTTAATGAACTCTGTACAGCCTCATTTTCTATTAGTGATGCTCAGATGTTGTTTGGGTTACAATATGAACATGCAAGGAGGAGTTAATTAATAGTAATAACAGACTAAAGATATTAAAGGTTCACACGGTTCAAAGGGTATGGTGTAGCAAAGGGTATTCAGTCAGTTATGATCTGCAACTTCACTACTCAAAGACACTAAGTTCAACACAGTGGACTTTTAATATATTGACTGACAGTGAAATAGACCAATCAGTTAGTGTACGGACACCACTTTGTGGGTGGACGGCTGTTGTTCTGCTGCTACTGATAGGGTTTACCTCTTGAGTCCAACATAAATTTAGCTTAACTGAAACTCATTGTTCTTCACAGTAAACATCTGCAATATTATACGTGAAGAGATTGTAGGATTATTTGATGCTCTCTTTATGCTGTTGTTTGCGTGCCCCTGAGCTATTAAGTTTCTCTATTCCTTATTTCCCTTTGTGTAATTTTTCACATTTGTTCTGCAACTGTACTGCAATAAAAAGATTTCATAAAAGCAGTAGTTTAAATGAGGCAGTTGTCACTCAGTGGCTGTGCTGCTGCCAGATGTAATTACCAAGCACAGCAGGGAGCATCGTTTCACTTTGAAACACACTTTCTGCATTCCAGCAAAATGGAGATACCTCAAGTGTTTGAGGAAATTGTCATTAAGTGTGCATCTAAAGAGATCCAAGAGTTTCAACATGTGCCTGTAAGGCAACTATGGCTAAGAAGTTCATGTTAGAGATGTTTGAAAAGTAGCCATTATAAAGCAAGAGACAAAGAGAAAATTAATAGGAATAAAAAGTGAATTGAGTCTGATCGAAGGTGAGGACAGGGAGATGATGTAGTGGTAGTTAGGAATGTAGTACAAATAACGAAAGGGAAAGAAAAAGTGAAAATCTCACCATGCCACCTCCTCTCTCTCTGCCTTCAGCTCTCAAAGTGATGAGGTGCTTGTGGTGTTGACATGAGTCAGTCGTTGAACATTTTCATAATAAACTAGAAGTACAAAAGCACACACACACACATCGAGATACAAATTAGAAATTCACACTCACCAACTGAAAAGATCTTCAACATGTGTGACCTAACCTTACAGTAATGAACCTAACCATGACGTTTTTATGTCTTAACCAAAGTGTTGAAAAAAAAAAAACATTAAAAACAGGTTTATTTTTTTAACAGCAGTTTGTAACAGTTTGTCACAAAGCTTTGTAAAAGTTACAGACAGACGATTGCTGTCAGCATGAGATCAGAATATGTTTTTTTAGAGAATGTTTTCATTATTGCGGTGAAAAGGAATCAGTGTGTTTTTTTTAGCTTAAAATGGGCCCTTTAAATCTACAGGGGAAGTCAATCCTTTTCTACAGTGTGCCATGTTGTATCACCATGTTTCTACTGAGGGCAGAACAGACAAATACTGACTCTAAATAGGGCCTTTCACGAGTTTTACATCCACCATAATTTCTCCAACATGCAGGGAGGGTGAGGCCATGAGAGAAAAACTGTTGCAACTCAACTCAAGATGCCACTAAAACCTTCACACTGGACCTGTAATCTGGAGAAGACTTGTTTTGTGCTTTACAGACAAGTAAGTTGAAGAGTATATATTGTGCTTCATTAGTATAGGCAGTCATCATAAGCCCACTGGTGCGAAGCCAAGTTCCCAAGCATCCTTTGTCATCCACTCCACTACCACCTCACTGCACACTTTAATTTACATGTCTCACTTCAGCTTGTCCTTATACATACATATGCATGTATATATCTTAGTGAAATCTTTCACTCTGTTCCCACTGTTAATTCTGTTCATACTGTATATATCTTAGCTCTTTGCACTTCTGATTAGATGCTAAACAGTATTCCGTTGTCTGAGTACATGTGCAATGACAATAAAGTTGAATCCAGTCACTCAGATAGACACATAGATGGATGAGTGGGGCGTATAGAAAAAGGAAAGGGAGACATAAGGACATTGTGGACTCTCCTGAGGCGTCCATTTCAGCTATGTTTCTTCAATAGTGTTTCAATCTGTTCTTTCAGCCCGACAGGTACGACATGTTTCTGTTAGCATTTCACTAAGCCAGTTGACAGTTTCTTTTATATAAGCACAAAGCGATGTGACAGGCCGTTTACAGTTGCTTCAGCACAACAGATAGATAGACAGACGGGACAGACAGACAGTCAGAGAACCACCAGCAATGACACTGATAGCACAATTATTCATTTCTATGTAATTAATCCCTGTTTCGGCAACAGTGAAAACAAAACTTTTTTTTTCTCCAGCTCTTTGGAAATCTCTAAATAATTTTAGATCTATCACAAGGTTTCCTTGCCCAGAATATCTGAGAGCATACAGAAGGGTCTTGAGCATTAATGAGACAATAGGCCTCATGCAAGAACTACTTGTACAAACAGATTAATTTTTCAAGTAGCACATACCACCACCTTTTTTTTTCTATTTGATAGACTTAATTTATGAAATACAACTACAAATAATACTAAATTTGTTTGTGTGTGTTTTCATCTGTTCATCTGACAGCAGGACGTCTTTTTGTCCACAATTACAGCAGAACAGACCTGTTGCCTCGCAGTGATGATCAAACCTCACTTACACACCAGCTCTAACATGTGACAATCATCACCAAGCAATTTAGGTCAAGAGGATTTTGTTAATCTACTTACGAGTACTCATACAAACTAAACTTATAGGAGACATTTAGGTTTATTGTTCTTGCATAAAGCTTGATGTGATATTGAGGTTCAGATTGCTGTTGAAGTATGGTGGTGGCCAACTGGTCAAGTCCAGCCCAAAGCTGTTGTGAGAGAGAGAGAAAAGGACACTACTAAGGGGACTGGAAAAGTTAAATTAATGTTGTGACTTCAACATTGAGTTAGACGTGCATACGCTGTTATGTGTTGGCATAATGACAAACCACTGAACAGGACCAAGCTGTCCAACTCAGATATGGACACCCTGACTCTCACACATACACACATACATGTTTTTCTCAAACAGCCACACGTACCCATCAAACACACTTTTGCCTCCCTTGTTCAAGTGTGCGATTGCAGCGATTGCTGTGTGAGTGTCAGATTGCAGGGCAGCGTCAGCCTGAAATTTGTCTGCATTTTGATAGCATCTTAGCTCCTCTTCCCTTTTCTCAATTTCTCCCGCTGAACCATAATTTTACAGTGTGATTCATGTATCTCATACTCTACTTTACATCTTACGCCTTACACACACCTTATTATTATTATTATTATTATCATTATTATTATTATTATTATTTCCATTTTGTCTTGTTTTTATCTTTTCTTCTTTCTATTTCACCTTTTGAAAAAGCCTTTTGGACAGGTGTACAGGTTAGCGATCAGCTACCAACACTAAATACAATAAAATTAATGCATCCTTTCACCTATTTATATTTACTCTGTTGTACACCATTTAATGAAGATTTGTTGCAGGAAAAGGCTCAGCTAGCCGTCAGCTAACAAGCTTTTAACCCTTGTATGTTTTTGATTAGTTGTGCAACAGATGGACATTAACATGCAGCGGACTTTATTCTAATATTTTAGAATAATTAATAATACTCATTTTAATAAATTGACTTATAAACTAAACTTTATAGAAAAAATGTAATCCCTACATAAACAGTATTGTGGCATGTAAGCCTACTTGACATTCAAACCAATAGTCAGGCAGCCAGTACTGTGATGTTTAGGCAGGATGCTAAAGTTATGTTTACAGCTGACCCATTTGTGCAGCAGTATGGATTTCCCATCAAAAGATATGAGGCAAACAACAAACTGCCAGCTTTAGTTATGAGTCTTTATAAGCCTCATTGTCAAACTAAAGAATTAAAACAACGATACTGTAAAGTGACTCCAGCTCATTGTGAGGGAAAGGAGAGGGGATGAAGGGGAGAAAGAGTGACACACACACAGAGAAATCACATCATAAAACAGTAAGTCTGGCAGTATACTCCAAACAAATCAAATTTGTAGTGTTCAAATCAAATACGACAGTGTGCGCAAATATCTGTGACTGAGATTTGTTCCCTTAATGGCATTCATGGTAGATGGAGAAGAAAAAGAAAATACACGACACAGTGTGTCCAAGAAGGACACACTTGGCTGGTGGCAATTTCAAAGACTGTGAGCTATTTATGTCAAGATTGTCTTCATGAGAAAATATTAACCTCTGTGGCCATGCAAGTCATCACACGTGTCCCAGAAGCAAAGGCAGAAATAGCATGAAATTATTATAACCCTGTAAAACCTCTGAGGAAAGGCCCCTAATGTCATTCAGACAGCTGGGGCACAGGATCAGAAAATGCTCATGGGTTGCTCTGGAAGGCACTAACAAATTACCTATTACATCATTTTGTTTGAAGGATTTGTTGAGATCATCCGAAAAATTTGAACTGTCCAGTCTCTGTGCACTGTGGCCATCAAATATTGTTCTTTTTCTCAGGCTTACCGGCAATCATGCAAAATGTTGTTTTCTTTTAAAGACTGTCACTTTAATGGTAACAGAAATCTGGTTGTTAGGGGTTCAGCGTCTTTAGGAGAGGACCAGAAGCAAACAGCGTCGCCTCTGCCACTTCTGGCTCATCGTGGTGGACGTGTCATCACTTGCAAGTAGCTTGCTCCTTTGCAAACACAGTGTAAATAACCCATCCACACTACCTCTGACAGTTTACATGCTATTCTGCCACTTGGTTTGTTTTTGTATATCTAATCATGGATACTGGGGACAATAGGAAGTACACAACAGGTAAAGACCAAACTTTTTTACCCACCACTGCATTGCTTTTTTGTTGTCACTTCTGACCGTCAGTCCCAAGCTCCAGCCAACTTCACATAGTTGAATTCTGTGAAGGTTTCCAGTCATCCAGGTCATCTTTCTTCAAAAAGGTTGAGTCTGGGACAGTCACATAGTTGCCAAATTGTATTGAGAAAGAAACAACTGTAGATACATTTTCTGAGTGTCATGATGCCCCCAAAATGATCTGTTTGCTCTGATAACATTTGGAATGTCTAGAAAAGCAGCACAATTATTTTATCCTCATTTGTTAGCAGACGGCTAAACTGGAGGCTAGGCAGCGGAAGTATCTAGTATGCTTGCTCTATGTGGCCCAGCAGAAGAAGATCCGGGTAATTTTATACTTAGAAATCAAAATGTCTTTGTTCCATGAGTCACTGCGTAGCTTCCATAAGTTTACAACTTGAAGCCAGAACAGTGGGCCCATGTAAAGTTGATTGCAAATAAATCTTTTTATTTCTTTCCCAACTGAAAACTTAAAAATCATATGCCCACTGAAATGGAAGAAACAGAGAGAAACAGACCTACATAGAGGCCACAAGAGAGAGAAGGTGAAACTAAACAGAAGCTTAACTTTACATATTTTTTTTTACTTTCATACAGGTGAAATATACTGTTGTGTACTGTCGCTTTCTTTCTCATACCCTGGTGACATTTATTCCAAATACTGCTTGGCTTTACTAAGGAGCTAGTCCATCCTCATATTGGACACCCACTTTTACTTAAGACACTCCAGCAGGTTGGCTTTTCACCCAGCGAGTTAAATAATTCTTTGGTTCTTTAATTTAATCATAAATTTGAGCAGGTAGTCTCATTGAGATGAACATTTCTTTTTCAATAGAGACCTGTGCCCTGACATTCAGACCATTATAATGAAGGAAGAAAAGTAAAGAGAAAGTGGCACAGCCACGTTAACTCAGAAGTTGTAAAACCTTTGAAAAGTCTTCACTTAAACTGGTAACTTCACCAAAGAATTATAGTTAGAAGCACATTTTATATCAGCGTGGATGACTGACAAAACAAATTATGTTAGAAGGCAAGTCCTGGACATTAAAATATCTCATAAAGCTGAACTACATTATAGATGAAGACGTCAAAATTTTAATGATGACACTGAAGAGTTGAAGTGTCCATGGTGTACTCTCCTCCCGGCCAGTCTGAGTGCAACCTGCAGACCGCCTCACTGCAGTGAAGTAAAATTGCAGTGACATTATAAGATTATATATTGTTTAAATATATAGCTTTGTTTTAATGTTAATATACACTAATAATATTAAGTCTTGGGATATTCATTTAACTATATACTTTTTATTGCAGTTATAGTTTGCAGCTGCATTATAATGAGAAATGCCATGAGAGGGCAAGAATAATAAAAACACACAGTATAAAGCAGCCCAGTGAACCACTAATATCAATCTCAATAATAAAATTTACAGTGGACTATAAATAAATTAACACCTTAACAAAAACTGAACATTATAATCTCCCTAAATGTAGAATTTTTGGAAGCGTGAATGCAAAACAGTGCATTGGAAATTTACAATTTATTTAATGATATTGCACTTATTGATAATATATTATTTACTGATCAACCCATGACTCCTGATCAATTCAAAAAACTCCTTCACATTAATTTTGTCTACATTGTTTTGAAAGATCACGGTCATGTAATTTGCAGGTACAAGGAAAATAGTTCCTTTCTCAAACTTCTCCAACAAAATCACAGTACTAAAAAAAACAACAACTCATAAACATTTAAGATATTTCCTCCTGTGGACATAACTTAACTGAAGTTCAGGATCAACCCTCTTCACAAACTTCACAGAACTTCAGTAATTGTCTATCGCAAATGAGTTTGGCTCAGATTTCATTTTAAGTTTTTCTCAGAACTCATCTTGAAACTGAATGCTTCACGCAACTCCAAAATAAATCAAGTAAATTCATTCCTTATCTCATTACTGAGATGTCGGCTTCTTTGCCAGGTTGTGAAATATGATCACCATTCTAAATTATATCAATAATTCTGTTTTGCACCAAACCATCACTGGACTTGGTGAGAAATCTCCAGTGTAGACTCAACAAACCTGGACTTCAGCTTATGTTAATGTCAATAGATCAGACATTTAGGATGCAATGTGTAATTGAATTTGGGATGAGACATTAACATAGAGCTAGTTTAATGATACACTATTTATCAACTGTGGTGTCTCTCATACCAACTGAAGCTCAGATTACACTTGTAGTGTGTGTTAATATGTTTGTGAGCGTGTCTAAGTGTGTGCATCTCTTTCCTACCTGTCACCATAGTGTTGCAGCTCAGCGACTGACTGATTGTATGCTCTGATTGGATCCCAGTTGCCAGGACACAGAACATTAGGTCGGTGAAGAGTGGTGGAGAGACAGTTAGAGAGACCCTGACACATTACAGTCAGAAAAGCATTAATTGTAGTGATGGAAAGATTAGTTTATCTTCTGTTTAGAGTAACTTTTATAGACTTGTGAATCTAAAAAATGACTACTTTTATTAGGAGTTGCGGGAATGGAACTTTATTTATTTACTTTATCTGGTGCCTTGATGATTGCATCAGGGCTTCACCTTCTTAGACCAATAAATGAGAGACAAAGAATCATTGCCTCTTGAGCAATCATCAACTTAATGTCCAAATTCCAGCAGCAGTTCACCACACCCAGGCATCTAGCTGCACCCAGATAACATGACATCACTCACAATACTCGTAATGACCACATTCGCAAAAGAGATTAGTTGCAAATGAACTAATCACTCGTGAGTTGCACATTGCTACGGGGAGTGGAAAAATAAAAATTGGGTGAATTAGTAAGCAGTTATGATGATGGAGAGCAACTGACAGTTAGTTATGCAGCGAGAGAGATTCAAAGTTGTGTTTACCCGACTGTTTTATGTCTTCTCCGCATGTCTTTCTGCTTCGATGAGAGAACTTTCTCAAGGCTTAATGACTTTGGAGCCTTGGGCGTTTTAGATTGATGTGATGTGGATTAAGGAGGTAACTTTTAAAATGTGTTCTGGTACAGTTTCATCACCAGTGTAATCCATGTAGTTAGTCCCAAGTAACATAGTCCGTGGTTTAATTTAGGTGCGCATGGCAGATTAAGAATGGGAAACCATAGACCATTGATTAGGATAAGCAGTTACTTCTACAACAAACTCCATCTGCTGAGAAAGCTCGAGAACAGCTACAGTTTCAAATCGAGCTTGAGGTAAGACTGTTTGTCTCGACTGTTGTCTCCAAGGTCAAGAATGAACTTTGCACCTCGATCGAAATAATGCTTTAACACAAAGTAAAGTAATAGTACAATTACAACATTTATTCAGAATCCCTTATAGGTTAGAGGATGAATAAAGTGTTCCAGGTCAAGGACTTCTCACAGCAGAGGGCCCTTTTTTTACTAAGAGATGTCTGGAGGCTGGGTGACAGCTTGGATAACACACACACACACACTCTCTGTCACACTCTACTGCATGCATTCTGTTTCACACACACAAACACATACACATAGAGAGAGATCAGAGTGGTTAGCGGTGAGGCTAGCACTATCAAACCATGTGGTGTGGTGTTAATCACACCTATGTCCATTAGCACTTCACATCAGCACAAGGCAGTCTGTGTATACACACACACACACACACATGCACACCATGCAGAGAGGAAATACAGATAGTGATGGTAGTCTGAATGGACAATAGATAGAAAGAAAGAAAGAAAGAAAGAAAGAAAGAAAGAAAGAAAGAAAAACAAAGGGGTTTGATGCTTTCTACTTTTCCAATTAGTTTAACTTTAAAGTTCACAGCTTAATAAAAAAACGTTTAATTGAGTGAAATGTAAAAATGTTTTAAAATATTTTTCAATTTTTACCATCATCTCATAACCCTCCAACACTTTTCTTACGGAGTCACTGTTTTGAGCCTTTTGAGGATTAACAGCCTGTCTGAACAGCTGGGACTTCAAAGAGGTGTTAAATGTGTCAACAGTGTCAGCAAAGCTAACATTATGGAGGAGTCAAAGCTGCATTTTCTTTATTTTTTGACAGAAGCTGCAGCACCGAGGAGTTGAGCGATTATTATTCATTTCACTATTTTTTTTTAGCTGTTGTTGTTAACATTGACATATTATCATTATGGCCAGCATGTTAGTATCCGTTTAGCAAAAGCATGGCAACACCAGCATCCATTTTGTGTCATGTTTCTGGACACATGGTGAATTTTTAAAGATTCACTCTTCTATTTTGTTTTCCACCAACTTCTGAAGGAAACATCTGTCTCTGTAGCTGCTAAAGTAAATGCTCCATATGTTCACCAGCTAGTCGCTTATGTTGGTGCTGGACAGGAAGTGTACACACTGCCTGTCAGAGTCTGAGAAAATAAGAGACGTGACAGTGAGACAGTAAAGTTGTGTGCCGTAATACCAGAACAAATATCTAAAAAGCTTTATGGAGCAGCTTCTAACAGTTTATAAATAAACTTGCTGAAACAATTAGTCAACTAATCTATTAGTTTAATGACTGAAAATTAAGCAACCATTTTGATAATGAATTAATCACTGAAGTCATTTAAAAGCCAAAGTGACGGTTCCAGTTTCTTCAATGTGACAATTTAATGCTCGTTTTAAATCTTAAATTGCTGGTTAGAAAAAAATGAGAAACGTTAAGATGTCACTTTGAGCCCAGGGAAATTGTGAATTTTTTTCGGATATTTTATAGACCAAATGATAATAAATGATAATCAATTATTCAAAAAGATATTAATCATTAGTTGCAGCCCAAAGTCCAAATGAGTAATCCTCCAACATTTAGACATTAAAGATCCAGTGTGTAAGGCCCTATTGTATAATATGTCAGAAATGGAATATAACATGCACTATAACTATATTTTCATTAGTGTATAATCACCAGAAAATAAGAATTGTTATTCTTTTGTTACCCTAGGATACATCATTTTGTCTACAAAACTCCACGGGTTCCACACAGAGTCTGCAGTGTTGAACCACCATGATGTCTTTACAGTAGCCCAGAGTGGATAAACTAAATACTGGCTTCAGATAGGGCCATTTGTGTTTTTCACATTTATTCACAGACACCATTGTTTCTTCTTTACGCTAGTGAAGAGAAGAGGTGTGTGTATCAGCAATTACACTTTTAGATGCCTCTAAATCTGGTTACAAATATTGAATGCATAAATAAACAACTGTTTAAAACAAAAGTTACTGACATAAAATCTGTCACTGTTTATCTGAGAACAACTTCTATGCTTGTTTTGAACAGATACCTATTTGCGTATTTATTGGTTATATATGCTATAAGCTCTTCCTAATAAAACTTACCCATGAATGAGCTTTAAAAGAAGAACAACAACAAATCTCAGCAGAATCACACGCTGTAGGTGTCTATTACTGTAGCTTCATTACAATTTCTCATTTCTGCCGTGTAGCAGGTCCCTGCTGGCCAGCTGGAATTTACATTGATTCTGTATGCAGCACCGTCGTGTTTGTTTTGTTGTCCAAGCAAGGCCATTATTAAAACAGGAATGGCTGTGATGTGTTTTCTGATTGGATGCTAAAAGATTAGAGCTGTGATGAATAATAAAATCAGATGCAGTAATGTGTGGCTTCTCTGGAATAGCAAATTGTGGGCTGTCCTGGGACTGAAACAGCAAAGAGCAGAAATTGGTGGATTGACAGGAGGACTCAAATTCATGCTCAAAACATGTTGCCATTGAGGGAATTTCCATGTGTGATTGCATGTTTCCTCAATTACTTTACCACGTTTTATTCCACCAAAGTGTGGTCTGCCTCACTGGCTGGCTGAACTTCCAAAACAGAGAAACAGATTTATATCAGGAATTGGTGTTCCCTTACCCTTCTTCTCTCAAAAGCCAAAATCTGTTTGTCTGTGTTAACAATGTCACTTCCACTTCAAATATTTGAAGTAGTTCAGGGGCATTTGATTTATCTCACAGACTGGAACAGCCGCCAGCACAGGCACATTACTGGTGAGATTAAAGTAAATCAAGCACTCCAGTTTCTGCTGTGTTTGCTATAGGATCAAGCAGCAGGGAAGGAATGGAGCTTTCTGTCTTGATCAAGATTTAAAAGGCTGTGTGTCTGTATGTGAGTGTGTGCAAAAAGTATACTTTCAGTGTCACAAGGTTGAGACCAATACTCACCACCTCCTGCATGTTTCCCACCATTCTCATTCCCATCACCCTGTGCTGTATGCTATTGAAAAGTAAACCCCATTACCATGAAATAATCAGTAAAAAATTGACCCGTTTTGGTTATGGAAGGCCTCTGTAAAGCCAGCCTCCTCGCACCCAGGGTTGAAAAAAGAGACTGCTGAACTAAATAAAAAATCCACATCCCTTCACTTCACATCATGTTTTGACTCAGAGACTAAATTTCACACCCAAACAATGCCAGAGCCTTTCATATACATTTACAGTAGCCTGAGCGCATAAAAAGCTTGTGATTGGTCACACAGTGTGAGTGCCACTGCAATTTTGTCACCTCCCAGTATCACACACCAGTGTGAGTGTTTTCATGTACATGTACAGTATGTGTGTGTGTGTGTGTGTGTGTGTGTGTGTGTGTGTGTGTGTGTGTGTGTAAATCAATATCTCGCTAAGTTAAAGCCCTCTACTACCCTCAAGTGGTCTAAATTCAGAACTGGCTGGACCTGAAAGACACAGGAAGCTGTTTGCAATTTGACATTGCTTGGCTGTGTGTGTGTGTGTGTGTGTGTGTGTGTGTGTGTGTGTGTGTGTGTGTGGTGTGTGTGTGTTTATTTGTGTATTGTATATTTATCTGTGCGCTCACTTGCACTTATTTGTATTAGGGTCTTACTCACTCCTGCTCCACTGTGTGTGTTTGTACGTCACGCTTGCTTGCACGTCTGTGTAGGTGTGTGTGTCTAGGTGTGAAATTGTGTGTGTGTGTGTGTGTGTGTGTGTGTGTGTGTGTGTGTGTGTGTGTGTGTGTGCGGGTGTGTGTGCTCGCACTGTGCATGCCCATGTCTCTTATTTAAACTAGAGATTAGCGGATAGAGAGGGAGCGGCAGAGCAAAACAAACAAATATACAAACACTCTGGTGCAGAGGTGGAAGGGGTGGTTGAGGTGTGGAACGGGCGGAGGGATGAAGGGGAAAAAATATATAATGATAAATGAAAAAGCAGCAGTCTTAGTGGTCGTTTAGCATTAAAAAAGTAGGCATGGGGCTGTGTTGGTGGGGACATGGCACTGAAGATAGCAGTGAGACAATAAAATATGATTCATGACGTCCTGTATGAGTAACAGATCCAGACGTTTGCAGGATTCTCTGATGCCAAAACATTGCACAGGGCTTTATAAGGTTTACAACTCTGGAAAATTCTTTTGACGGCAAACAAGTCATCAGGTTTTGTATTTGTTGGACAACTCAGCATATTTTTGTTACACAGGCACACCACCTGCAAGTGACCTCATTCAAATTAATCAAGGGGCTGCGATTTTTCACATAGGGCTGTTGTTTGTTTGATTAGAGAGAGAGGTGATACACGTGATTTGCACTCCTGCAGCTCCTGTTTTTGTTTGGAGTGTTTGTTGTGTGCATCCTCAGAAATTAAGTTACCAGCCAACAAGTTGAAATAAGGTAAACAGTGGGGGCAGGACTAGGACAGCGGCACACAACACCTACAACTGAATATTTGGAGGAGATGCAAGTAGAGCTTGTCAACGCCGCCACCTTTTCTGCCCTAATCTCAGTCTAATCATGTCTAGTTATGTTCACAGAAAAAAAAAAAATCCATAATTTAAATCAAAGTTGCTCACCCAGTTAATAAATTTAAATGTTTTTTTTAATCCTGGTTTGCTTCCACATTGTGCAGCCCAGTGCACGTGTGTAGTGTTAGTGTTTCAGCCTAGCCTTCCCCCATCACCCTCTGCAACTCCCCAATCTACACTGTGGAGTCTTTCTGCTTCCTTGGAACCATCATCACCCATGACCTCTAGTAGGAGCTGAACATCAGCTCCCTCATCTAGAAAGCCCAGCAGAGGATGTACTTCCTGCAGCAGAAATTCAACCTGCCAGAAACAATGATGGTGCACTTCTATACACCTTCATTGAGTCTATCCTCACCTCCTCCATCACCATCTGGTATGCTATTGCCACTGCCAAGGACAAGTGCAGACTCCAGCGTGTCGTTCACTCTACTGAAAAGGTGATCGGCTGCAATCTTTCATCACTTCAGGACCTGTACGCCTCCAGGACACTGAGGCGTGACTGTCCCCTCCCACCCTGGACACAAACTCATTGAGACACTCCCCTCTGGCAGGATGCTCCAGTGCATCAGGGCCAAAACCTCACACCACAAAAACACTTTCTTCCCAACTGCTGCTGGACATCAACAAGGCCGGGGCCCCCTCTGACAATGACTCTCTCCCTCCACCCAACCAGACCTACATGTGTTTAGTTAAATATCCTACACATTTTAAATATCTTGCATACTGTGAACTCTTGCACATTATGTGGCAAAACTTGCACATTCCTGCACAAACTATACAGTGATTAGATTTTTTTAGTCTTTGATTTTGTATCTTCCTTATATACTTTTTTTTTTTATGGCAATACTGCAGTTGAGCACTTACTGGTCTTGTCTAGCTCTTTTAATACTTACTACAAAACTATGTGTCAGGAATTTGGCTCTGATTCTGACCCTTTTTAATACTTCACCTGTAAAGATGGTAGTTAAAAAAAGAAATTGTAAGGCAAAGGAAAGATGACAATAAAGAGAGAGTAAAAGAGAAAATATAAAAATGAGAGGGAGCCTGAAATGAGAAGATACGCGAGTAAAAAAGAGAGAAAGAGAGACTGAGTGGTTGAGATGAGAGAGACAGAAAAGGGCGGACGAAAAAGGAGAAAGGTTAAGTGAGCAGACAAAATGAAAGTGTGAGAAGGATGTGGACCAAAAGAGAAAACACAAACAGCGAGGATGAGGTGGAGAAAAACAGCAACATGGGATGGAAAGAGTTGTAGAGAAAGAATGGAAAGAAGGAGAGAGAAAAATGGATGGATGGAGTGAGTAAAGAGAAAGACAGAGGCTGCAGAGGTGGTGAACCGTTCATGTGGAACTCATCTCTCTCCATTGTTGACACTCTGTGACCTGTATCACACACACGCGCACACACACACACACACACACACACACACACACACACAGTCAAATATACACAGATAGTGCGTGGCGAACAGGTTGGAACACATACACAAATACACAGCCAAAAACTGGAGAGACAAAAAATAACTACGTTTAAAACTGACACCAGCAGATATTTAATTTCTGTTGAGATGAAAACAAACCTGATTAAGATTTAAAGGTTTTCAATTATTTGATTTTTAATATCAAAACATATTCAAAGTTTGTGTCTGTTTGATTTACTTCTGCAGACACCAGAGAAGACGAAACATTGCTTTCAACTATAGATGCATCACAATACCAAGTAATTACAACTGCTAAACATTAAAGACAGGTCTAAATCAAACATTGATCTGTTTATGCTATGGCCATTATCATATGTTTGTGAGCCATTTTTACAGAGCTTGTTCACAGTTGTTTTCAGCAGGATTCAGACGTGTATTTTCAATACAATTTATTGTCCCTGTAAAATATTCTCTGTGCAGCCCGATGTGTCAAGACAACCTAGATAAGATATAATATAGGGCACAAGAATCATGAGTTACTCTGGGATCATAATACACTGAGACGCCTTGGAGTAAACAACATTAACATGTTAATGTTAATAACAATCATAAAAAAAACAACCAGAGTTGATGTGTGTTAATGCTCTTTGTGCAAGGAGGAGAAATAATCAGTTTGTGAGAAGAAGTGGCATGAGGTGCTTTACACTTTCAGCTTCACAGGGGCTCTACAGAAACCACCAGTTGGAGACACTGCAGAGACTACATCCATATTTTATAAAAATGTATGGTGTTAATACAACATTAGCAAAGGGGGTATTGATTTTTGAATCTGAAAGTGAGAATCACATGAGGTTCACCGGTTGTTACCATTCTACCAACATGGTGAGAATGCAGCACAAATCTACATGAGTTGATAATTTTTCATTTTTCTGTACAGAAAGAAATGAGAAATGGTATCTATGAGAAAAAAATAAGTCCCATACAAATGTGACATTTTTTATCTTGTTTTTTAGTTCTAAAGTGTAAAAATGAAGATGCAAGCTTCAGCTTTTCGAGACCGTTAATACAATTTGTGTATGTGTGTACGTTCTGATTTAGTTGCTGATGCAAAGCTTGTTTAAAATGGCATCCCAGTAGTGTTGAAGGCAGACTCACACACACACACACACACACACACACACACACACACACACACACTTAGGTAAATCTCACACAGACAAGACTTTAAAAGGTTTCAGAGTGTAGCAGCACTTATACAGATTACCTCTATCTCCTCACTATAAAGGCTCGCTCTCTCTCTCACACACACACACACACGCACACACACACACATGCACAGCTACACACACACACACATTCAATTACCTCTATCTATTCACCATACAGGCCCATACACACCCAAATGCACACACACGCCTACTACACAGACACACACACACACACACGCGCACACACACACACACACACACACACACACACACACACACACACACACACACACAATCATTCAATTACGCTAAACTTGCTCTATCGATTTTCATTCACAGTGGCATGCACATTCTGTTCAGCCTGTCTGTGTGTGTGTCTGTGTGTGTGTGGAAGTGGTTCGGAGTATGAATAGGCAGGAAGGCGGTGTGTGTCTATCTTGCTTTTCTATCTTTGTGAGGACCAATTTGAGTTTAACACCTTGCAAGTGAGGAATTTAATAGAAAGGGACGACATTTTGTGCAGTCCTCGCTTCTTCAACAGGCTGTTTGAGGGATGGTTAGACTTATCCTTTTGGTGTTTAATGATATTAGTGTTCAGCATATAGTTGTGAAAGTGAAATTTTAGGAGTGGCGACGGGGCCAAATGTTCTGAAAATTGATTTATGGATCAGTGTTGGATTTCAGTTGCTGTCTTGTACATTTAGGGATGGGAACTGAGAACCAGTACCGATGTCAGCATATCTTTCTAACATCAAACTCACATGTCTTTAAGTCTTGGTGAAGAGAAAGATATGATGCCAGAAAATGATGCAAAGCGCTGTTTCATTTTACATTACATTTAGAAAGATGACATTTCAAGTAAGTGTGGAAATATTACCGGTGTGCTGGAACAACATATAATCATGTGTAAACATACTAAAACATCAGCAGACAAACCATTTTGAAATTTCGAAGTTTTTTCTAAGGATGCCTTATTGAAAATGACTACTGTACAATTATTCTCTCATTTCAACTATTTTACATGATGACAGACTGTTGCTACAGCTCGCTTTCAGGCTAGCCAGCTTGGCTCACCCTCCGACACTGACACTCCTCTTTTTTACTTTTCTGTTTCTACAATGTGTTCAGACTCGGAGACAAAGTGCAGGTCTACTTTTTCCAATTTTGAATTTCCATTCATATGTACATTATCAGGACATTTCATCTTTTCAATTATATATAATCAACTAATTCAGATATTTACATTCTTTCTCTCACATCGTGATAGACTGTCACAACCAACTAACCGTAAACAGTCAGCATCCTATGAGGTACTACTACCATTGTTAGATTTTTTGAACAGATGCATATTAGCCCCAACTATATGCATTATACAATATATTATACAACAATTATACTGGAGTATTTTTACAGTCACTGACACCAACTGTCCACTTACTTAAATAGCAAAACAAGACAATTTAAAGCACTTTACATAATACATAAAAGAGCAATAAGGGGCAGCATTAAAGAAACTCCAGGCAATATACTCGACAAGTATGTGTGTGTGTGTGTGTGTGTGTTTTGTTTATGTAACAGCTCAGTCTGTGTTCTCTGTGTTATTTCAGTCACTCTCCTTTGCTTCTTATTTTAATACACTCATGAACTCTAACAAATCCTCATCATAGGGTGCAATGTTTCACTCAAATTGCAACATTTTCATATGGTCACGCCCCAAATTACACTGACCAGAACAAAAAATGTGTTTGTTTACATCCATTGTCATGCTGAACACCTGGAAACCTTTGTACAGGCTTTGTGGCTTGGAATTGCATTTTGTCAGTGAAGGTCCTCCTCCGCCTCAAGCTTCACAGAATACACACAAGATCATGCGTTGATCTCAAATCTGTCTATGTTTAATGTGTATGGCCTGCGCTCTATTCACACACATAAAAATATGCACACACACTGAACTGGGCAAATTAAAATGCAAGGATGCAATTATGAAGAGATTCACACCCACATATAAGAAATGTAGCCACACACAAGTATTAAGTAATTTAACCCTGACACACACACACACCTACACACACCAAACACCAAATAATCAGAAAGTGGAGAGGTCTTGTGATGTGTGTAGTAGCAGCCCACAGTAATAGAAGCTGGTGAGTATCCAATGTGTCTTTTAAAGCTTTTACAATCAGGGTGTGTGTGTGTGTGTGTGTGTGTGTGTGTGTGGGTGCATGTCTGCGGGTCACTGCTCTCAGATCAGGTCCTGCTCAGCACCGTTTTTGATTTCCCCACTGAAATCACCAGCTGTACCTGCTCAGCACTCTCTCACACACACACTCACACATTATGTTTAATTGTAGTGGGGCTGTTTGTAAGTCACATAACACAAGCTGTCTATTTCTCCATCATGACTGAAACCAAGAAGAAAATATCTCTTGTCAGCATGAGGAAAAGGTAACCATAATAGATGTTTCTCTGCCGCCTCTATTTTCTCTGTGCTATTCATTTTTCTCTTTTTTATTCTTTCTTTTGCTTTTTTATATTGTGTTTTCTCACCGGTGGAATAAAATACATCATTTCTGTTGCCATGGGAATGTTGCATGTCAAACAATCAAACTAAGCAAAATTGAGAGTTGTTATAAAAGTCTGACATTTTTAACAAAAGCAAAGTCAATTTTACTTCTCAATGCTGCAGACAATATTGTTTCGACAAGTAAATATCAAACTGGCTGTCGCCTTACTTTTTTCTCTTTACTTTTCTTTTGAACTTCCTCCAACCTTTTGATTTTGACCTGACCATTTATGTTGCTTTCAATGGGCAAAGCAAACACCTTTCAATGTGGAGCCACGATAGGCAAAAAGCCTCTTTCAACACATGAGTTTGCACCGTGTTGATGTTGGAACAGTTCAGTTTGAGACCCAATGCAAACACAGAAAAGGAGAAATCAGTTAAAACAGTTAATTGTCACAAAAGAGGTAGATGGATGTTGATGGCTTAGCTGGGGCTTTTCATAGAGTGGTGGCAAGCGAGGTGACACAGCTGTCCGAGGGGCAAATGAACAAGCAGAGCAAACTGTGGTTCTCTAGTCCAAACTGACAAACGGGTGATGAGGACATGGCTGGACATGGCCAGTAAACAAGCAGGCAGCCGTGGAGATCCTGAGAACACAGGATTAGCAAAAGATCAGGTGAGCACACAAAACGAGATAGCAAAGCTAAGTTCTTGGCAATAACATCTGTACTGAACAGAAGACTGAATGATCTGGCTGAATTAATGAGCCGGGGGTTTTATACTGCACTGCTGCATCGGAAGGAGAGAAGAACCAGCAGGCCACACCCAGCAAACATACCCCACACAGAAAGTGACAGACTGGAAACAAACATGACACATTAGGAAGGGGGACAACAAGAAAACACAGGGGAAAGGGAGATCCAAGGACAATACCCTAACAGTTAATGCTTTGAGTTGTTTTGTTTAAGTTTTAAGTTTAAGATCTCTTTAGTAGCTATGGCTTGCTTTTGCTGTCTAAAATGCAGCTAATTTCCTACAACCAAGCATTGTGACGGAATAGCTGCTTTTCTTCTGTTGTCAGAAAAATAGTTGACATTTCATTGACAGTCAGCAAAACATCTACAATGGACTGTAATCATTCTAAAGAGAAAGCAATATGTTTGTCACTCACAGTTTCAATATAACAGTGAGCAGATGGGGCTGTTTTATAAGTCCTGAAGAGATTTTGATGATTAAACTGAATGATGACACACTTAGGTTTACAGTATATATGGTTAAAAGGTAAAACCCAGGTCAACCATTAATCACAGGATTGTATGTTTGAACCCCGGCTGCTCCCGTCCACATGTTGTCTTTCTATGTGTGTGTGCAAGTAAATAGGTGAATAATAATACATATATATAAATGCAGTCCATCCATTTTTATGTTGTGCAGATTGTAGCAATCATGTAACATTATTGATTTTTGCTTCAGTGCTGATCAAGGCAATAAAAAGGAGAATGATGCTCCTGTATGAACAAAACTGAATATGTTTTCAGATGGAAATTCATTAACTCTAAAACTTCTCAGTTCAACTAATGCACCCTATACATTGGACCCCATTGCTTCTAGAGACCACATAAGTGCAGCACCTTTCACAGCAGCACAGTCATTTACTACACTAACACACTTCTAAAATGGGTCAAACATTCCAATTGTTGTGTGAGTGAAGTTGAAGTGAAATCGATTATTAAGCTGCGGTGAAAACGAGGCCATTGCGTCTGGATTTCCTGCTGTATTACCGGACAAGGGAGGAGCTGTGACCTGATTAGAAACAATGCAGTGAACGGCAGAGAACGTGAACGTGTACTGACTTCCAGAATAACTCAAGGTTGAGAACAACTTCATGTGGCCTTCTTTTAAAAACTTCCACGCATCTCATCAAGGAGAAGTAGGGCAGAAAAATCACTAAACGACAGCCACAAAGCAGGAGAAGAAAAAAAAAACTCACCACCGGCTGCGATAGTTTGCTCACATAATGTCAAGTTTTAATACCTTTCAGTGGCCCTCGCAGATGTTGATAAGAGAAAAAAAAAGGGCAAACAAACCCCTCTGTTTATTTGCTTGTTTGTTTGTTATGAAAGGTGTTAAGTAAAACCTGAAGGCGAGGTAGTCGGGCATTACACCTGGATCCATTTTAAACCCTGCAGCGTGTTCCTGCCTGATTCTTTATATTGTTGTTTCGCTTTGCCGTTATTACTTCTCCTCCCAACAGATGGATCCAAAATGCAACAGGAGAGTCATGGAAGGGAGGGGGATGGAGGGGAATAGAGAGAGGAGGAAAGGCAATGGGAGGTGAGGTGATGAGGGATGAGAAAATGAAAAGAGTAGAGATGAGTACATAGGATTGAAGACAAAGCTAAGGAGATAGAGGAGGAGAGCATAGTGGATCCGCCTGGAGGAAATGAAGGCAGAAAAGCGAGAAAAGGGGCTCAGCTTTGTTTATAACACCCTCCAACGAGTGTTAGTGGAGGGCTTCAACTGCCTCAGGTATGATTTAGCATGCACTCATGAGTTACATTGCTACCCGAGGATATGTGCGTGCTTATATGTACAGAAGTATTAAGCAAATAACGTGTGTGGGGGAGCATGACTTTTCCCCTCGGCCTATCAACATATACTGTATGTTCTTGGATGTTATTAACATATATTCATAGGTATGTGTGTGTTTAAGTGATGGAGGCATTTGGGTGTGTTTAATCAAGCTCAAGAGGTCATACAAATTAAAACAATGCAGTTTAAAGGACCCCATCACCTCTCCCCTGAATTCATAACGTGAAGAGAAACTACAGTGTCCATGAAACATGCAGGAAACACAAAAGTCCCTATCTATAGCCAATGTTTAGTTTGTCCATTATGGGCTACTGCAGAAACATGACAGTTCAACATGGAGAACTAAATCTGGCAGGCGTGGAGAACAGACCAAAACAGCATTGCGGACACAACGTCACAGTGTCTTGCACGTTGGAATCAAGACCTAATGAGACCTAAATACATAAGAGAAAATCCCCCATTCCCTCTCAAAGCTTGCATGTGCTACCCAAACGCAAATATACACCTTTGCATACATATACCAATATATGTCCATATACTGTACATATGGGTGACAAATTCAAGGAAAACACAACTTAAAGTGTTTTAGTAAGTAAGATGTTGTCCCATCACAAGCTGCAAGAACAGCTTCTGTGCATCTTGGCATCGATTCTGAAGGCATTGACATCGAAGTCTCTGGAGCTATACTGGATGGATGAACACCATCCTTCCAAAAGATATTTGGTGTTTTATTTGTATGTACCATAATTTTGGTAGAGAGTGGTAAATCATATATATAGTATAGTATAGTGTAAATAGTATAAACGCTGTGTGCAGGCCTGAATGCACTAAGAATAAAAAAAAACAAACCGTTATTTTAGGTCAAGCAAAGGTACAGTCAAGGTACAAGGAAGTTATTTTAATATTCTAGAGCATGTTAGCAAAACTGCCCTTTATTCAACACATCCCAGTCTAGACAGCAACTAATGCTGCTGTAGTATCAAGCAACAGTGGTGCTTTGTAGCTGTCACAGTGGCCTGATCTCCCAGTGGATAAGAACAAGCAAAAGCAGGTATCAATAAAGCATCATAGTAGGTATCATAAAACATGAAGGACAGGAAAATCTGATATCAAAAACTGACAGGCTCTTTTTTTTTATTCCTTAGGCTTTCACTTTTGCTGATAAATCCATATTAGACTGAAGATAAGTAAACAGAAGTAAAAGATCAGATTTAGCTGAGGTTTCAAGTCTTGTCTTATTGACTAAAAATCCTATTTCTTATTATGGTGGAATTTCTTTGTGCAATGCAGCGTTCTTTAAGTCTAACGGCAAAATGAAACATCTGATGTTGCTTCTAAGAAATATGTAGCATCACGGAACGCCTTAATTGACAATCAGAGTGAAGAGAAAGAGCCTTAGTGTGTGTCTATGTGTATGCATGTTAGCGATCCCTCTGACAGACACCTTGCTCCACCGACTAACTCACTCAGCGTCTCGGGATTGAAAGAGGGGATTGTGCAAAATAAGAAAATGAAAACAAAATACAGAAACAAAAGATGGAGAGGAGAGAACATTTTAGTGCACCTGAATGCAACACATTACACAAGACTGATCCTCTGTAAGCAGTAGTGAAGGATCAGATCATTATTTTCTCTGTTACACATGCTGTTATTCTCTTCCCTTTTCTTTTTCTTTGCAATGTGGTGGACCACCGGGTGTTAAGATAGCTGCCAAAGTTGGGTTAAAAATCTTTGTAGAAAGAAGAAGAAACTCTAGGGCCCCAAAAAAAGAGCAAGAACCCGAAAATCATGCTTTAAAATCAGCGAGCAGAGCGTTGCTTTATGTCACATGTGTGAGTTGTGTGGCTCGCAGTTCATGTTACCTCATGTTATCACTTCCCAAAAGCAGTTTGGGTAATTATAAGGCTATGTCGGTTCTGCTCCATTCCACCACACACACACACACAACTCAAGCGGAAACTAATGAACATCACCAGTGAATAACATTAATTCTGCTTCTGTTTTTCTCTGTCTTGTGACAGAAAATATTTCTGCTTTTTTTTTTTTTTTTTGGCGGGGGCTGCATTTCCTGTTTCTTTTATTTGGTAGGATGTTCAAAAGCAGCATAAGCAAAGCTTTGATCACCAGAAAAAAGTCAGTAGATACTGGGTTATACTGGGTTATATTGTGTGACACAAATAGAATTTTAAAAAATGGCTACCTGTCTATCTGTGTTTCTCCAGTCTCTAGCATTACTTGTCTTTCTATTTGCCTGATTAATTATTTGCCAATATTCCTCATTTTGGATCTGTTTTACGGATCGCTTGCCTATCTGCTTTTACCTGCCTATCACTTCATTCCTCGTGCAGTGGCAAACATGATGACGCCAAAACTGACAGCAGTGAAATGAATGGGTCACCTCCCATGACAATTAGAAATTCAGCATTGTCGCAACTGGCTCCTAAACTGTCATATAACAAAGAGAGTGAGGCAACAGTCTGCAGAGAGCAAACAAGCTGACAGAGCAGCAGACAACAACACAAATAAATGTAAAGAGAGATAGAAATCTGCATAACTGTCTGTATTTCTTTACTTTGGTGTTTTATATGACCGTGCAGCACCGTTAAGAGTAAAAAAAAAATAATCAGATGCAGATTACAGTACATGATTTATCATTTAATTTGACTGTATTTATACAGAAATAATGCTATTATCACCAGAAGAAACATGCTATATTGTTCTCATCAACATCACACATGTCATACTGAAGGTGGTGTAATTACTGAATCTATTTCCAGGTTGTGAATTCAGCCATAAGGTAATTGTTTGTTTTTCTCAGATATATTCATCTTAGTGGGAAATATACAAATGTGTGTTAATGGAAGCAAAGACAGACACTTTGTGCACGCAGAGAAAATATCATTTTGATGTTGTGCCTGAAAGTTTGTTTTTGTTCTTGGAAATTATATTTTGACAAAATGCATTCATTAATGCAGCCACAGTTCAACAATGCATGATTATTCATTCAGTGTGCAAATTACACTTTTCATTAGTAACAATCACAATCGCAATGTCACAGACTGATGAAGTGATCACTTGCAAGCCACTGCCAAAGGATGTTTTTTTTTTCTATTTCATATCGTGTCATATAAACAGCAGAAACATTGAGCCATGTTGAGTTAACAAACACCAGGGGCCAGATGCATAAAACTTCACAATAGATCTGTATGTGCAGTCAATGACAGAAATATTCAGAGGCATTATTTTTCATCAGATTTATGAAGCTCTGCCTATGCCTGCTTCTATTTTATAAAACTCAATCACAAAATAATAACGCAACAACTGAAATTGGTAAACAACCTAAACAATGCAATCTCTCACCTTACTTCACATCCACCCCTGAACTTTTTGGATTATTCAATACAGAATCTGTCTGATCTACTAAGTAGACCTTCACATATATTTATATCTAATTCAGCTGTAATACATTCTGTCTTTGAATAAAAAGACATTGTTGCTGTCATAATAAAGGAATGCAAAGTAATAAAATAATCCAAGATGAATCCTGTTATGACATTTAAAAGCAAAGTAATGTAACATTTGCACATTAATTAATACTAGGCAGTCTGGAAGAGTGGAAGCAGCACAAATAGTAATCATCACCACTGAGAGTACACCAAATTATGGGGGACAAGCCAGCAAATGTTAATTATTATTATTATTATTTTTATTCTTATTGAGATTTATGCTCATTTTCCATCGTCACATCGCATAAGGCACTGGTTTCTGTCTGGCTTTCCACCTCTTACTCAAATTTGTATACTTATATTTGTATATAAATTTGAAAGCACAGCATACATGCAAACATGCATGGTAAGACACTCAAATAACACACTTAAAGTAACAGCACAGTCTGTGAGTGTGTGAATTTGAATTGACGTGCATGTTTGAATGGACACACATGGACATACAGACCCAGAGTCATGGATGTATGGTCCCTGCTTTCTGTTTGTTGACTGACTGACAGTCAGTTTGGCATCATTAGGATCAATGACTAATCAGCATGACACTGACTAATCAAACACACGCATACACACACTCACACGCGTGCACAAACTCATATGTAGAATAACACATATGATGCATTGTCAGTGATTGCATTTGAATACCTGCCCATGCTTCCACTCATTAGCAGTCTGGCACAAATAGCTATTGGATCCATTGTTCCTCCAGTTTACCACCAGATTATGAAATTGCTAAAGTATCTAGTATCTAACAATTTTATCTACCAATCATATTTATAGCATCTATCGATTGTGATGTAAGCTTTGTTTCCAACAATAAACTGTAAGTACATTTTGTTCCAGTGTAACTGACTGCTGCCAAAGTTTCTCTGCAGTAGATACAAAGTGTTTCATAACCCCAGTTTAAAAAAGAAAACATGTCAAAGGTGGACATGGGAGAAAAACAAGTTGTTGTTCCTTTTATGAGTTGCACAAAAGACGGAGACTTGTTGGAGACTGCAGGTTTCCACAATGCATACATTTTGGCCTTTAGTGTATAAAGATAATATCATGCTGATTGCACAATAATGTAATAAAGCTGTTATCATCCCTAAGAGATAAACAGAGCAAAGAGAGAGAGAGACAGAGAGAGACAGAGAAAAAACGACAGAAGGGACGCGGGAAAGGAAAGGAATTTGTCTTCCATTAAGATGCAAACTGGTCCTGCTCCTTTGGGAGTGAAAACAAGTGGGAGAGGCAAAGAGAGGAGGAGGAGACGAATAAATGAAGAGAGGAGAAAATGAAATGAGAGGACAAGAGATGATGGGCTGGTTGTGTTGATCAAAGTGTGAATATTCACAGCACTCTCCTCACCAAGATTAAATACTAATTACTCTCAACAGCTGCTCAATGCGCTCGCTAAGCCTCATTATCACAATGTACTACATGTGTACCACTTTAGAAACACAGACCCTCACTGCAAAACAAGACATCCACCAAGTGGAATTAAAAGCAGGACCTTCTTGGGTACAATGAATCCTGCAGGAACGTTAAAAGTTTTATTACTGACCATTTGTTCAGACCTTCCGGAGCAAAAAAAAAGAGTTGCTTTATTAATCTAACAATAAATATTTAGCAGTTATTGAATGGGATACAGAAATGCCATTGCATCTCAGCTCTATTCTGGATTTAATTGTTCTTTAACACAAATCTGTATGAGCTGAGATGAGCTTTTCTTAATATTAAAGCAACATTGTGTAACTTTTCTAACATAAAATAACAGATTTTAAATCATTTTAATGCTACACTGACGTGTAATCAGGGGAATGGTGTGGCGTCACTCCCTGTATGACTGTATCTGCACTATGTAACTTTGTGTTTTGGACCACCAGGAAGAGGAGGTTTTCAGGCTTACGATGTGGGGAGAATGCTGATTGGGAGCAGAGCTGGCATCTTGTCAGAACAGTGGGTAATGTAACAAGGCTCAGTTGCCTCTATGGACATAATGGCAGAGGTGAAGAGGTGAACAGCTGAGTTAACTTATAGCAGCTCACCTGTAATAGAGTAGAAGTGAAGAGGTGAAAAAAACATAAGACAACAGTACGGTGTGCGATTTGTTTATCAGGCTTGAAAAGTTTACCCCCCAGAAGTTAGATTGTGTTTCAGCATTAGTCACTGGTAACATTGCATATGATTGAGCAATTGGGGAGTATGTCCGTGTGTGTGTATGTGGCAAGAGGCTGCTCTTGAAATACCAGTGTGTACCAGGGAGTTACCAGGGAGTTTTTGATCCAAAACAGAAGTAAGTTATGAAATCCAAAAAGTACTTGCTGTTGACTCATTAGTGCCGATCAGCAATAAACTCCCACAGATATTTGAGTATTGGTCAAAATCATCTACACCAGCTCCTCTTGCTTTCGGCTTCCCTGCTCACTATAACTCATGTGCGGTGTCCTGAAGTAGCAGAGTCACTATAATAACATATAAATAACAATAAAAGAGTGTAGCAGATGGTGGGCGGACATGTCACACAACTGGGTCAGCATGTTAGAGAATGGACCACACTGCACAGTTTTTCACACAAGCAGAAGGAGACACAGTGCCACCAAGACAGATGACTGTAGCTGAACTTGCACAATAAAGGCTATAAGAGTCCGATATAAAAGGAAGGAAGGCAAGGCAAGCCAAAAAACACTCAGAAAGTTGCCCAGGAAATAAAAAAATATTGTATTCAGGTGATCAAGTGTGTTCAGCTTAAACATGTTTCCCCACTCTTTCACTTATTTTATTCAAATGAATTAGCTGCAGTTTATCCTGCTGTTGTGACCATGACTGTGACAAGTATCCCGAGTGCATAATGGGTGAAAATCAAATTGTGTGTGCCTGTGGGCGTCTGTGTGTTTGTGTGTGTGTGTCAGGAGATGTTGCTTTTTGTTTGTTGTCTGTGTGACTGGCAGTCGGGCAGCATGAGAGTTGACGGCTAATCAGTGCGTCACTTCCTAATGGGCTGAAATGTACGCATGCACACACAAGCGCGCGCACAAGCGCACACAAGCTCAGCAAGGAGTATAATTGTCTGTGATTGCATTTGGATACCCATCCACACTCATGCTGATTAGCAATGTGGCGTTAACTGAGAAAGAACTGCAGAGCGAACAAGAGAGGGAGGAACAGAGAGTGAGTCAGGGAGACTTATTAGCTCGCACAGTTGTCTGCATATTGCTATTAATGAGAAATTTTAACCAATTAAAGTGAGCCTGAATCCCCTAAACAGCAGTCCAATATATTTGCACGGGGTAAATTAACTGCACCACAGCTGCCATATCAGTTTTCAGTTTTACAGCTTACAGCAGCTCCCACAACACTGTTTTAGAAAACATGAAAACATCATCTTTCAGACAGAGATTCTAGATAGATAGATAGATAGATAGATAGATAGATAGATAGATAGATCTTGTTGTGTCTGAATGGTTGGTATACTGCCTTGGTGCAGACACAATACTTTTGTACTCTAGATAGATATTTAGACGTAATATTCCACTCCATATGAGGATTCATTTAAATACGCCAATGTTGGCAGAACTGTGATTTGTTTTAAAAACCCAATTTCCCTATTTTCAACCCTCAAGTTGCTCTTGGCAGTTACATCAACAATAGATTTTGCAGGCAATCAAGCATACAGATTTCCACATTCACCCAAATTAAAACACCAAGCAGGTCCTCCGGGTTTATACTTGAATATACTTGAATGTGAGAGCAAATTTGTTATTAGAATGTATCATCATGGCTGAATTACATCAAATTATTATTAATAAGCAGATCCTGCACATAGCATCTTTATAAAAATTTAAAAAAAGATAAACATTTTTCACTGCAGTCCCTTTCGTGCGATCACATGAAAAGACTGAAGACGTCTCGCTCTTTCTATGTGTGCAGATGGGAACAGAGGAGGAGATTGAATGGGTAAGAGGCAGGGAGGGCAGAAAGGAAGTAGGGAAAAATGGAAGCGGGAGACAGAAAGATGAGGGTGGGCATGAGAGGAGGAAGGAGAGCGGCAAAGATGAGGAGATGCGGGAGGGAGAGCAGAAAAGGGAGTGGAAAGAGAAGAGCAGAGAGGGAATGATAGCCTTAATGTGTCTGCCTGAGTGACAGCCATGTATGAATATTGCATGTGTGATTAGGGAGCAGAGAAGATGAGGCTTAAATGGCTCAGTAACCATCCCCTAAATACTGGCAGTACGATGGAAAGAAACAGGGGAAAGGAAGCATAGAAGGAGAGGGCGGTGCCAAACTACTGAGAGAAGAGAGCTAAGTGTGAGAGAAGGAGAAACTTAGAGGATGGAAAAGAGATCAGTGAAAGTAAAGGGTAAGAAATATTACTTGATCTTTTATTAGCTGATACAGCAAGACATGGAGAGACCAGAAGAGGAACAAAAGAGAAAATCAGAACAAGCAGCAAACATTAGAGAGGAACATTAGAGGTAGACACTCAACAGTTTGTATCACTTATTTTACATCAGTGTCAAACCATTTTACAAAACATGAACATGCATTATTCTCCCTCTACTCAAGAACACCTGCTGCTGTCAAACACTGGCTTGGCTTCTTCTACCTCTACTATGCTGTCAACACCCAGCTATTCTTATTATTCCCCACTTCTGATCCCCACGTGGAGGCACACATCACTGCTTGTCTGGCAGATATCTCAGTGAATCAGTGAATGTTAAGGCATCACATAAGGTTCAGCCTGGACAAGACTGAGCTTGTCGTCCTTCGGTGACAAGGATGTCTGTGTTGAGACCTGTTAACCATCGTTGACAATACTGTGATGCTATGAACTCGGGTGGCTCGCTGTTCCCACAGCAAATAAACTCAAACTACCATTGTATGAGTGACCATCTTTTGTTGTAGGATACAAATCCACATCTCCAGACTTCACCTCAACACTCCATGCTAGTACTTACTTGATGTACTTTTAAAGTTGCATTGTAGCTCTCTGAACACTGCTGTTTGCTTGAGAGGGGTGCACTTCCAGTTTTTGATTACATGTAACTCTTGTTCCTTGAGTTTTAATGCATTTGCATCTGTCAGATGAATGTTATTCCACGTAATGTTGGGATCCATTTGGTTTCCAAAGTGAAGTTAAAGAGACTTGACATTTGATTGAGAAAGGTAATCTATAACAATAGATGTATTCACTGTTCTACCCAAGTTCAGGCTTGTCCAGGTAATAAAATATACTGCAACAATATGAAAACAGGATTGTGTCCAATCTGACACATGTCTCAGGTCTATGTGTCAATAAATGTTCCAGGAGAAAATGATGAAAGTGAAGAGGAAGAGTCTTAACTATCAAGCGCTCTTTTCATTCAGGTGGAGAATCACGCTGCTGCTAGTGTTGATATTCTCTCTCAATTTTTTTTATCTATTTGAGCAATTCAGATCCAGTTTGGATCCTCCTCAGTCTCTTGCAGACTGGTTCTGCTGGTCTTTGCATCCCTTTAACTGCTTGAGTCCACATGGCTGCAACATGTTCCGGCTGTGACATGGCCGCCCAAGCTGGTCACCGCCACGACAACTCCAGATTCAGAAGCATCCCAGAAGATGTTCTCCGCTACCTTCAGATACGGTCCACAATACCCAGAAAAACATTGTGTTCACACCCCAATAAAAACAATATGGCTTCCTCATTCCAGGTGTATTGTTTCCCACTATTTTTGCATTCACATGCAGTACCCAAATTGAGACAGTGCCCTCTGGTGGCATTAATAATTGGTGGTCTTTCAGCAGACACATTTGCATTCTCACGTGTTGATTTTGTCACCAAATCTTGGAAGCAACCCCTGCTAAAAACTACCATAGGCCTACCATGCAAAAACGTCAACTCGTCAATAAATATTTTTTTTAATTTAAAGTATAATTAAGTTGCTAAAACATGTAAAAACATTAGCATGTTTGTAGGTTTGTAGACATTTATTGACAGTTATTTCAAATTAATCCAAGAGACTGTGTCATTAATTCTCACTAATTCTTACTAACTGTTGGCCAACTATAAACAAACAAACAGTCTGAGTTTTGTGAGACTGGCATTAGCGGCACTATTTCCAATTATTATCCATGTTTTTTTATATTATTGTGTTTTATTATTTGCAGCATTTTGGACAGGTTTTTGGCAGTTATGGGTTTTTGTTTGCAGCATCTCAAACTTGTTTTTGGCAATATGCAGTTTCTCTCAGTACTTGACCAGTTCTGGCAGTAGTGTAGCTGTGAATGGACAGTGTTGGACCATGCTAATCGAAAGTGGCTGCATGCCCAATTTGGCATGGTGTCAGATATCGACAGAGCAGCGGACACTTTCTCAAGTCCAAATTCTTGCTGCAGGACATTTTCTGGCAGATGGAATTAGCTGCCCAAGCCAGACATGCACGCACATGGGCGCACAAACACGAACAGCATGCAGACACAGAGATACTCATGAGTGCAAAAATGTGTAAGCAGAAAGGACAAATGAGACACAGACTTAGTGGGGGTGGGCAGTTTTGGTGTGAACATGTAAATGACAGGCGTATGGATAAAAATAACCAGTCAACACATCCCTCTGTTTTTGTTCCTTCATCTCTATGAATACAAAATGGACAAGACTACTTGGGGTGATTTGGTTATATTATCATATGGAACTGATGTCCTTGATCTTACCTTTCACTTACCTTACCTTCTAGTTGATCATCAGACCTTTTTATCCATTTCGTTCATACTTTCTCACAATTCTCACCTCTGGCTCCATTTTACTCTTTGCGCTATGGTTGTTAATGTCTTTAATGACTTGAATGTTTATGGATGTGACTCTATGGACTTTCATTTCACTGTTTCATTTAGTGAAATCTTTGTTCTGTAAATGTCAAAGAAGTGTTTAAGCTGAACTGAAACAAAATCCAGTGTGCCTCTGACATTTTATAGGCAGAAGCTCACTTTAGCATACACTAATTTCACTTTCAGTAGGCCACATCATTATTATTTTTTTATTTATTAATTAGAAATAGCAGTTCACATCTAAATAATTTGTTATCAAATCAAATTTAGCATAGGCTGGTGAAATCAAATATTTCACAAAAGTAAACTCATAAACATTGTGTCAGCATTAATTAAAAAGTGCCAGAGCAATCTGTTGCACACGAACAAATCCATGATGACATACAAAGGTTAATTTTTGTGCACTCAAGTGAATATCACTCAACCTGGTTTTGGTTTATTCATTTTAAGGATGTTGTTTATCTGTTTCAGCAAATAAAACTCTTCATTCAGAACTGCAACTAACTTTTATTTTGCTTATTCATTAATCTTCCAATTATGTTTTTATTCACTGATTGTTCATTGAGCACATAAAATGTCAAAACATGATGACAAGGTTCCATCTCACCAATACCCAACATGAGTGTTCGTCAAAGTGTTTGGTGTTTTTGTATTTTTTTCTGACAAACACTAAAATAAAACCTGGGAAAGGAGAAAAACAAGCAAAATTACACTTTTTTCCAAGCTGTATGTATTCTCTTTTTCAAGAATTGATATGTTTTACTCAAAAACTAAAGCAATTGCTCCCGGTCCTTTATATGAGCCACTGAGGGAAATATTTGATGATTTAACTGAGAAGTTGATGGTCTTTCAGCAATTTCTGTGAACATACAGCCTGGAAGACGTGCCTGCGCACTGACAGATGTACAAGCTGTCTCACATGCTGTTTAGTATTACAATAAAAGCTAAGCAATGACCATGATCACATTAACCCCCTGAACAAACATATACACAGGCATGTCAAAACTTAACCCTTGATCATACTCCAGGACAGACACAGGCGGCCTTTCACATGAATATGCACACGTTTCTATATCCAGTAACATCTGTGGTATGCGTATGCAGACACAGATGCACACTAGAAGATATGATGGCACATTCCTGACAGCAAGAAAAAGAGCAGAAACTCAAACCATGTGCAACTGCAACAAATACCCTTTTTACACAACCTCTTCAAGGCTGTTGCATCATTTTTACATCTGTAAAAGGGTGAGGTGGCAGGACAGGATGCACATGTGCATCGTGAACATGTGGTAAAGCGAAAGAAAGCAAGTGGCAGAAAGTGACACCTAAATGTGCAGTAAGTTACAGTTTGTCAGTACATAAAGGCTGCAGTTTCTCAAGACCAAAGTACTAAGCGTGAATATGACAATCAGCTCTGCCTGCGTTGAGCCTCTTCTGCTTGCTGGCATTGTGTGTGTGACTGGCATTACAGTATGCTGCTGTTGTTTGGTACAATGTAAAAGAGCAAAGGCAGCGTAATGGCAAGCATTTGTTGTGAAACTGTTGTGGGCTGAAGCTGTAGACAGCCATCCATCATCCAACCATCCACACCTTTACTTTAACTAATGGTAAATGGACTTGCATTTATATACCACTTTTCGGATCTAACAACCACTCAAAGCGCTTGTAAACACACATTCACACACCCTGAAGACCACATACCTATACTGATGGTAAGGGCGGTGCCAACTGCTCATCAGGACCCAAAAATTTAATTTTTTTGTGAGTTTCTTGCTCTTTAACGGGAGCTAGGAATCAAATCAGCAACACTGCACTTGCTAGATGACACGCTCACACACTTCATTCTCCTGCCAGAAATCACATCTTTCTCTCTAGATGGACAGACTACTCTGTTGTGTGCTGTCTCTCTCACACCATTTCTGCATTGTGCTTCATTGAAAGCTAATGAAGTGGGGTAAATATGATCTTTCATGCTGAGGTGCCTCTTCTTAGATGCAATGGCCAGGCAGAATATGAAGATCATTCCAGATGACAAATACCTTTTACCATATTCGCCGCGCTGTCAAGGGACGCATACATCATTTCTTTTGTGAGACTTCAGTCAGTCCAGTGTTGTGTGTCTTTCAGAAGAAAATGGGCCGTGTAAAGAGAGATGGGTCACCTGTGAAGACGTTTTTCATACAGTGATCAACATGTTTTCTACATATACTGTGTGTGAAGATCATAGCAGTTTCCAGCTAATGTAGTGAAAATAACACTCATCAAAAATATGAATGCAACACTTTTTTCCTCCCATTTTTCATAAAGTGGAACTAAAATATCTAAGCCTTCTTTTATACATGTAAAAGGTTAATTTGCCACAAATTTTGTTCACAAATTTGTTAAGGTCTGTTCTTTCTCAAGATAATCCATCCACCTGACACATATGGCATGTCAAGATGTTGATTAAAGAGTCAGTTGGGGTAGGCCCCAGCCCCACCATGACCAGATGAGGATAAGCTATTACAGATAATAGATGGAACAAATAACAGAACAAATGCAGTATCTTATGGTATCTGTGTCGAACTCAGTCAGCAGATGGCAGACTCTGGTAACTTTAGGACAAATCTTTATTCTGTGATTCTCTTGCATTTTGTGTGGGAAATGAACCATCTGGTTAAACAGCACTTCAGTGTTGGGCGTTGTCTTATGAGCTCTGAAAAAGAGACCACAACATTTAGAAATGTTTCTGACCAACTGTGAAAAAGCTAAATAAATTAACTTATCAGTCACTTATGAAGCTTTTCATTTTGTTTTTGTGTTTGCAAAACATGTCCACGCCTGACAAGTGTTAAGTTCAGTGTAACTGAAGCTGTAAAACTTGAATCATTCAAACTAACAGTATTAAACATGTTTTATATAAAAATAAATATAAACTTACTATAAATGTTAGACACTGAAATGGCAGTATGGCAGCCCCCTGTGAATCCCTTATATATACTTTATAGAGATATAATTACTGAATGTAAATACATGGCATAAATATTTGTTCTTATTATTATTATTATTTAAACAGATAGGATCTAAAGTATTTAAATAATCCCATCAAATGCCCAGTTTACTAACCATAGAACATCACCAGGTTACTAAATTTCTAAAGTCCCAGATAAATTACAAAGGACATGGCTCTAGTGACAATTCACAGCTATATTCACCAATATATCATATAACATGACTTGTGCTCAATTTTTAACTCACAAATCAACTGGGAATTTTAGTGTTCAGCAGATGCAGCTCTTGCCTTGACGGTGATGGATAAGTTCAACTATGACATGACATATCCAGGCAAAATCCGAGATGCAGTAAAAGTTTGGAAGCCTTTTTCCATGAAGGAAGGAGAGAGCAAGTGGGAATGAAAAAGAGGGATGAAAATAGAGATGAGAAAAAGTGTGAGAGAGTGCTGTAGCGCACAGAGAGAAAGATACCGGTGTAGGGAAGAGAAAGACAAACAGTCAAGGAAAAAAGAAAAATTATACAAAAGTGCTCTAAGGAGCTTATCGCTCATACGATAATCATCATTCAATTTGATCGGTTGGTAGATAGAAGGTCAAGAAGGCAGCTACTCATAATTGTGCCTCCAAGCTCGGCCCAACTGAGTCATTTCAGGTATTGGGTATTGTGTGCATCTATATGTGTGCTTGGGTGTGCTTCTGTCTCTGTGACGAGTGACGACCAATTTGAATGGTAGACCTTGAGCACAAGGACATTTTGGATGTTTGCGTGATAGAGGGTTTAACCTTGGATTTAGTGTTAAGGAAAGAATTTGGTTTAGCTGAGTTGTGGGTTTAGGCAAGGTCTTCCCAAGTATAGAAATATAAAGTTGTTTGAGAAAGAGACAGATACAGAGAGACAAGTGAACATAGATGAGTTTATGTCCATGTCTATACTAAGCTGTAGTTGACATTATCCTGCATGAGATAAAGCATAGTGCAAAGTGTTATTAACCATCAAGCTACATTTGAATGACTAAAAATATTGACAAGTTTATGAAATCAGGTGTCAAAATCAGGTAAAAATGAGAAGTATTCTCAGCTCCAGGACTGTGGGGGCGTGTCCACTGAATGGTACAAAATGTCTATTGCAATCCTGCTGTTGTACTGAAGTATTTCTGTGTGCCATTGTGCAAAACAGAGAGTCTATTTTCATCTGTTAATGTTCAATACGCATGAATAAAGTAATTGTCACTTCATGTGTTACTGAGAAAAAATTAGATCAAGCAGCAGCAGTGACTTCAATTTGGTTCATTTCATATTGTCGCCATTAAACAAACAACTTGAAACGTGCAGATTCACTAAGAAGCGTCATTTGTCATCACCCTGTGAGGCTTTTCTCCAACAACTTTTGATAAAGGCAAAGCCAGATGCGCCACTGTCACTTTTTCCATAAAAACATATTGCTGTTTTAAAGTAAAATAATACAAATAATTTATTTAAAATAAATAAGAAAATGTGTGTGTGTGTGTGTGTGTGTGTGTGTGTGTGTGTGTGTGTGTGTGTGTGTGTGTGTGTGTGTGTGTGTGTGTTTGACTGGGAGAGAGAGGGGCGCAGGTGGTGGGTTTCAGGCATGGAAAGCCTTTGGAGACCCTGTTCAAACCACCAGGGGCCAAAAGAAAAAAAGACATTTTTACCTCTGTTCTTTCTATTTTTCATCACCACTTCCTCTTTTTCACGTTGTCTTTTCCACTTCACTGCATGTTTTTTTTTTTTCCCTTCTGTACTCGATATTACTCAGGTTTTCTATCTGTGCAAGTTGTGTACACGTTGCTCCATCTAGTGGCAAATCCTATCCTGGCAGTTTTCACCTTCCCATTTTTGACTGGTGACTGTAAAGTGTAAAGAATCATGATTATACAAATGTATATTTATGTTAAGGGGTAAGTAAGACAGCATTGATCCAGGATTTGACACCTTTTAAAGTAAGTTAAGATCTTAATACATCTTGTTAGAAAACACATTTGCATAAACTGTCTAAAAACTGCTTATAGTACAATGATGTTTTAGATCAATTAAATTAAAGGAGCAGTGGACATCTTTAAAAAGGAATCTTTGCTGAGAGTTAAATGAGAAGATCAATACTACTGTCATGTGATTTAAGGATGGAGTTAAAGCCAGGGCCTAGCATAAAGAGTAACATAACTTGTTGTTACACTACAGATCTTATTACCTATAATCATAGCCATACTTGTTACCCTCTGTGTCTTTGTGCTAATGCTAAACTAACTGGCTGCTGGCTGTAGCTTTGTATTTACCCTACAGATGAAAGTGGTACCAATTATATCATTTAACTCTTGCGAGAAACCAAATAAGCTTATTTCCCAAAGTATCTTACTATTGATTCAATGATCACTTAAATAGCATACTTGTTTCAACAAGGCTTGATCATTTTTGGAGGGAGTTCCTCTGGCTTTTATGCTGTCCTTAAATAATCACATCATTGCTCTATACCATACCATACCATACCATACCATACCATACCATACCATACCATAAATTGTCTTATCAAACTCTTGGCCCCAAAGTGAAAAGGTTGCATTTCCCCGAATGTTAAAATAAGTCAAAAGCATTATTTCTGACTGTCCAACAGCAGATTAATAAGGAAGAGGATGCACTAAACAAAGGGGTAAAACCCAGCAAGTATCACAAACAGTAGGAGCTATGGAAGAAAATATGCAGCTTAAGACAATGAGCCGACAATATCAGAAGTCTTTCTCTTCAAGTCCTTCTCTCCTTCCTCACTTCCCCACCTCCCACACACACACCCTTGTTTTCTTTTCTGCTCTTTCTCTCTGTTCCTTCGCTTGTTCTTCTTCCTCTATCTCCCTTGCTTTCGTTTCCTCCCTCTGACTTCCCCTCTCTTATTGTCTTGTTTTTCTCCCTCCCCCTCTATTTTCTGCTCTTGGCAACCCGGCTGTGATGCTACTTTAGCTCCAATGGAGGATAAGTGTTGAAGCAGAATAGACTCTGCTGTGTGGTGTGTGTGGTGTGTGTGAGTGTGTGGGCATGCATCACCCAGACACCTGAGGACCGTAAGAGATTTTCTCAGTGTGTGTGTTCCAGTGTGTTTGTGTATGCGCAGCAGAAAAGAGTGTCACCCCAATGCCCCCGGACTCTCCTACAGTAATACCTTTATTTGTCAAAGTGTGTGTGTGTGTGTGTGTGTGTGTGTGTGTGTGTGTGTGTATCAGGTGTTTGCCCATGGGATTCACCAAGGGATACAAATGTCTGCCTTGCAGCAGGTTTTGATCTATCTTACTAGCTAACTAGATAGCTAGTTAGCTTCAGCTTTACAAAAACTGCTGTAAAAATATTATATATTAATATTTTTGCCACTTTAAACGAGTCAATCTTTTAAAACTACTTCAGCCTGAAATATACACAGACAATTTTATACACATATATTATAGAAATGTATATCCTCCTTGTAAATTTGAGCTATGTTCATTCAACACAGCCAAAATAAGAATAAAGGGAACGGCACAAAAAGTCCCTAAGAGAAAAATCTGTGACCGGTTCAATCTAAGAATGAATTTTCCCTTTTATTTTAGCCCCGCGGGGGCATTGCTCTAGAGAGGGCGATGTCAGTCAGTTCAACACTTTGCGTCAGATTAAAATATCTCAACAACTATTGGAGAGATTGCCATGAAATGTGTACAGACATTTATAGCCCCCAGAGATGAATTTCTGTGACTTCAGTGACCCTCTACTTTTTCACTAGCGCACCAGCAGATCAAAGTTTTCAATTCTCCAATGAAATAAAACTAATGACCTAGTAGATCCTGTGACTCGTGCTATCACGAGGTTGACGTTTGTAGTTTTGAATGAAACGTATCTGCAGCTATTAGACAATCTGATACAGATATTAATGCCTCCCTTTAGGATGGAGGATTTAAATCGGTCCGTCCTTTGGTTTATGATCGGCCTCAGTTGTTTTGTAATAAAAATAAAAAAAATTGGTGACCTCTAGTCAGTTTTCAACCCCATGTTAGCAACTTTGTGCCAGTAGCTTGGGAGAAGAATTTCCGTTTCCGCAAAACTTGTATTGAAAATTGGTCAGTAAGGAAATAGTTTTTCCCATTGTGGGGCGACGTTCGATCTGATAGCACAACCCCTATATTGGGATGAACTGGTCATGCAATCTTCTCAGGACTGGAAGCCCTTGGTTTTGAAATAAGATGTTCGGTGTAACATACTTCCAGTTTAGTGTGTCTATCCATTAATAGATCTACATCACTCCAGCTAGTCAAACAGTGATGTAGGACACACAACAATGAGCTTTTTCATGGACAGGGTGGCAGAGAGTAAAGCAATGCCTGGAAAAGCACCATGAGTGTTGCCACATGAGCACATTCACCTATTCTCAAAGCCTCAAATGTTTTCTTTACTCAACTAATATGCCCCACCCTTCTCCAGAAATGCAAAATCATTGTTTGTTGTTCAATTCATTGTTGTCGGCCTAAAATCAATTTTAAAGGCACATTGGAGTCAGACTAACTAAGCCCAATGCAGTTCTAATAATTGAATAGGGTGGAAAAAATAAAGCAGTATATCATCAATCATTAAGATGACAAAATTAAAGGAGAAATTGCTGTACCAGAACACCACACCATTCATGTTAATAAAGTTGAATCAATATTCCTCTGGTTCTGCATAAACTTTATATGAAACGTGTTTACTATATGTGTTCTGTCTGCTCCCGGATATAAATGTGCTGCAATCTGTGCAACTAGTGTTATTAGTAGTTTCAATGTGTAGTGTTGGTTAGGTTGTTGGTTTTTACATTGACAAGATAAGGGGCGTATTCAGGGACGATGCTGCTTTCAGGGGCTCCTTGTAAACTCCAGTTGTCTAATCTGACAGTATAGTTAAGTTACCAGATAAATATAATGAATTAAACCGTGTGTGCAAAATATAGAGATAAAACCCAACATGCTCTACTACATCTGTAATATCAGTAATATATATTATCTTTAATATTTTATTATTAGTGATGTGGATTATTCCACACCCCAACATAAATAAAACAAATAATATTATATATTATTTTATTTATAAACCTTGTGTGCAAATATATAAGACCTAGAAAATGTGTTCTGCTGTGTGGAGAAACAATTCATGATTATTCAGATTATTTATGGCCACCTCAAACTAGGCACAATTAGTGTGTTTACATTAATTTTATAATGAGAAATTGTTTCCAATTGGTAATACAGGCATGTTAGGTTTTATTAGATAAACCCACATGTAGCTTGTAATATCAGTATCATATAGGGTATTATGATATTATTTTTATGTGATGTGGATTATTTACACACTCCAAGCCGTAAATAAACAAAATGGGTTCATGGGACTAAATACCTTAAATACTTAATACCTAGGATATTAAACATTATTCAATAGCCACAACAATGAATAATCGGCAGAATTGCATGATCAAATCGAAAGAGATATAAACACAGTCACCCTGTTCTCTGTATTAGCAGCTGTCAGGTAGGTATAAAAGTAACTAACTGCGATGTACCAGCTTTAGGCACTTCAAAAGCAACTCTAAAGTTGGTTAATATTTTTCTTCTGTTGATTTTTGGACATTTGTAATCAGTTTTTTAGTGTGTTTGATTCCCACACTCCTGCCGCGCCTGAAGGCAGCAGCAGTATGGTGGGAGAGGTCGGGTCTGCTGACTGACTTCAGGCTGCGCTACCATGTAAGAGTCAAAGCTATTCATTGACAAGTTGTCAATAATGAAACTCTCGTTCGTACAGCTGCTGCTGTGTAGAAGAAGATGATACCTGCCCATGAATCCCCGTGTTATCGGACGACCGTTTTCTAACAAGCACAGCGTGTTTTTTTTTGTTTTTTTCCAGCGAGCTTTAGTTGAAGTTACAAGATTGACAAGACAAGACGGCTGAAGTGAAGCTAGGCTGACCGGAGGCTAATAGCAGGTCAGCCGAGCCTGAGTGCGACATGGAAAGACAATATTTCCAGATGGATCTCGACCATAAACTAACGTTTTATCTGCTCGGGCAGGGTGGTTGAATATTGATCCGTACGAGGTGAAGCAGCTGTAGCTGCTGTCAAATCTCGCTCGTCTCTGGCCTAGGGAAGCTAGCAGCAAGCTAGCTAGCCGCTCTCGTCTGGCTCCTTATTCCAAAGTAAGTGTTAAAATATCAGCGATAAATCATTGACAGCTTAATTATTGTTAGTTATTAACATGCGGACCTTCTGACCTTAATTAGCTGAACTGCATCTGCATACATGTTTACACTCCTGTGGTCTGGTCTGCTAGCGGCGAGTTAATCTATTGACGCTGTAGCACAAGGTAGCAAAGCAAAACAAACTCACGGCCTTGGTGAGTTTGTCCTCCGCGAGAAAGTTTGTGATACTTGACTAATGTGCACAGTTTGAATGTCGTTTGGAGTTATCTGCTTGACAGGTGAGCACTGTGCAACAACAACAACAACAACAACAACAAACAGCTCTAGGAAGCGTCTAGCATTTCTATGCTCCTGTCCTAATAGTTGTCCATTGTCCTAATAAAACAGATTAGACACATGTGAAGCTTTAAACAACGTTGCTTGTGTGTCTCCTACACCCAGAGTCATGGGAAGCTTTTAAATGAAAGTCCTGTCTAAAAGGATGTGACAAATAGTGTTGCAGAAGTTCAAATGATATATATTAAATCCACTGACACAGACTAGCCTGACTTATGAATATCACACTTTCTGTGACTATGTTATTACACTGAACTAAATGCTTGTAAATAATGTATACAATTTATACACATATTATTATCCAGCCTTTTATTGTTAGGAAATGTTCGGTTTTTGTGTAGCTCAGCCATTTTAGACTAATTTAGGGAACTGAGATGACAATTCTAAAAAAATTTTAGAAATGTATATCCTCCTTGTAAATTTGAGCTATGTTCATTCAACACAGCCAAATACAAGATAAAAAAGGGAACGGCACAAAAAGTCCCTAAGAGAAAAATCTGTGACCGGTTCAATCTAAGAATGAATTTTCCCTTTTATTTTTAGCCACGCTGGGGGCATTGCTCTAGAGATGGCGATGTCAGTCAGTTCAACACTTTGCGTCAGATTAAAATATCTCAACAACTATTGGAGAGATTGCCATGAAATTGTGTACAGACATTTATAGCCCCCAGAGGATGAATTTCTGTGACTTCAGTGACCCTCTTACTTTTTCACTAGCGCCACCAGCAGATCAAAGTTTTCAATTCTCCAATGAAATAAAACTAATGACCTAGTAGAGCCTGTGACTCTAGTGCTATCACGAGGTTGACGTTTGTAGTTTTGAATGAAACGTATCTGCAGCTATTAGACAAATCTGATACAGATATTAATGCCTCCCTTTAGGATGGAGGATTTTAAATCGGTCCAGTCCTTTAGTTTATGATCGGCCTCAGTTGTTTGTAATAAAAAATAAAAAAAAAATGGTGACCTCTAGTCAGTGTTTCGAACCCCATGTTAGCAACTTTGTGCCAGTAGCTTGGGGAGAAGCATTTCCTGTTTTCGCAAAACTTGTATTGAAAATTAGGTCAGTAAGGAAATAGTTTTCCCATTTGGGGGAGCAGAGTGGATTCTGGTCTGACACAGATCCCTGTCTCTATGCAACCCCTTTGGGATGAACTGGTCATGCATATTCCCTCAGGACTGGAAGCCCTTGGTTTTGAAATAAGATGTTCGGTGTATACATACTTCCAGTTTATGTGTCTATCCATTAATAGATCTACATTCACTCCAGCTAGTCAAACAGTGATGTAGGACACACAACAATGTAGCTTTTTCATGGACAGGGTGGCAGAGAGTAACAGCAATGCCTGGAAAAGCACCATGATGTTGCCACATGAGCACATTCAGCTGATTCTCAACATTTTTTCCTTTACTCTAACTAATATGCCACACTTCTCCAGAAATGCAAAATCATTGTTTAAATTCTGTATGCAATGTTTTCATTGTTGTCGGCCTAAAATCACATTTTAAAGGCACATTTGAGGTCAGACTAAGCCCAATAACAGTTCTAATAATCTTGAATATAGGTGGAAAAAATATAAGCAGTAATATACATCAATTAAAGGTGACAAATTAAAGGAGAAATTAGCTGTACCGGAATCCACAGCCCATTCATGTTATAATAAAGTTGAATCAATATTCCTGTGGTTCTGCATTAAACTTTATATGAAACGTGTTTACTATAATGTGTTCTGTCTGCTCCCTGATATAAATGTGCTGCAATCTGTGCAACTAGTGGTTTTGTAGTAGTTTCAATGTGTAGGTGTTGGTTAGGTTGTTGGTTTTTACATTGACAAGATAAGGGGCGTATTCAGGGACGATGCTGCTTTCAGGGGCTCCTTGTAAACTCCCGTACAGTCTGTATATCTGACAGTATAGGTAAGTTACCAGGTATAAATATAATGAATTAAACCGTGTGTGCAAAAATATAAGCTAAAACCCAACATGCCTCTACTACATCGTGTAATATCAGTAATATATTAGGCTTTTATGATATTTATTTATTATGTGATGTGGATTATTTACACACTCCAACATAAATAAAACAAAATATATATTATATATTATTTTATTTATTAAACCGCGTGTGCAAATATATAAGACCTAGAAAATGTGCTCTGCTGTGTGGAAAAACAATCAGATTATTTATGGCCACCGCAAACTAGGCACAGTTCGTGTCTTTACATTAATTTTATAATGAGAAATTGTTTCCAATTCGTAATATAGGCATGTTAGGTTTTATTAGATAAAACCCAACATGCAGCTGGTAATATCAGTATTATATTAGGGTATTGTGATATTTATTTATTATGTGATGTGGATTATTTACACACTCCAACGTAAATAAAACACATTAGGTCTATGGGGACTTAAAAAAAATACCACTGGCTTTTAAAAACATCCTGAGGATATCAAACATTATTCAATAGCCACAACAATTGAATAATCTGCAGAATTGCATGATCAAATCGAAAGAGATATAAGCACCGTCACCCTGTTCTTCTGTATTAGCAGCTGTTCAGGTAGGTATAAAAGTGCGATGTACCAGCTTTAGGCACTTTAAAGTTGGTCAAATATTTTTCTTCTGTTGATTTTTGGACATTTGTAACAGTTGGTATTTTAGTGTGTTTTGAAATTCCCACACTCCTGCCACAGCCCGTGAAGGCAGCAGCAGTATGGTGGGAGAGGCTGGTCTGCTGACTGACTTCAGGCTGCGCTACCATGTAAGAGTCAAAGCTATTCATTTGACAACTTGTCAATAATGAAACTCTCGTCGTACAGCTGCTGCTGTAGAAGAAGATGATAGCCTGCACATGAATCCCCGTGTTATCGGACCGTGTTTCTAACAAGCACAGCGTGTTTTTTTGTTTTTGTTTTTCCAGCGAGCTTTAGTTGAAGTTACAAGATTGACAAGACAAGACGGCTGAAGTGAAGCTAGGCTGACCGGAGGCTAATGTAGCAGGTCAGCCAAGCCTGAGTGCGACATGGAAAAGACAATATTTCCAGATGGATCTCGACCATAAACTAACGTGTTATCTGCTCGGGCAGTGGTTTGAATATTGATCCGTACGAGGTGAAGCAGCTGTAGCTGTCAAACTCTCGCTCGTCCTGGCCTAGGAAGCTAGCAGCAAGCTAGCTAGCCGCTCTCGTCTGGCTCCTTATTCCAAAGTAAGTGTTAAAATATCAGCGATAAATCATTGACAGCTTAATTATTGTTATTGTTATTGAACATGCAGACACTTCTGACCTTAATTAGCTGAACTGCATCTGCATACATGTTTACACTCCTGTGTCTGGTCTGCTAGCGGCGAGTTAATCTATTGACGCTGTAGCACAAGGTAGCAAAGCAAAACAAAACTCACGGCCTTGGTGAGTTTGTCCTGCAGGAAAGTTTGTGATACTTGACTAAATGTGCACAGTTTGAATGTCGTGTTGGAGTTCATGCTGCTTGACAGGTGAGCACTGTGCAACAACAACAACAACAACAACAACAACAAACAGCGTCAGGAAGCTGTAGCATTTTTATTGAGTCCTACCTGCTACATAAAGTTGTCCATTGTCCAACTATAAAAACAGATTAGACACCATGTGAAGCTTTAAAACACAGTTGCTTGTGTGTCTCCTACACCCAGAGTCATGGGAAGCTTTAAATGTAAAGTCCTGTCTAAAATGATATGATAAATAGTGTTGCAGAAGTTCAAATTATATATTAAATCCACTGACACAGACTAAGCCTGACTTATAAATATCACACTTTCTGTGACTATTGTTATTACACTGAACTAAATGCTGTAAAATATACAATCTAATGTGATCCAATAAAACAGCTATGTCAGTTTTTTGTTGATGCTGTCAAAGGTAATAACCTGACGTATCGTTGAGATTAATGTTATATTAAAAGATGTCATGTATGTTAACGGTGTGGTCGATCTCAATTTCAATTTAACGCAGTCTGGTTTACTACAAAGTATAACTTCAATAATGTGTGTTTAGTCAGTCGAAATCTGAACATGGTTATCTTTGTGAAGGCAGGATTATTGGCAGATCTGCTGTAGTCGCTGTACATTTTAGCAGTATTTGCTGAATCGAGTGGTTGATTGATGAAAAGTGACTCAACGACAGTTTAGATGATGAGTTGACGGTTAACTTGACATATAAAAAAAATGCTGATCCTTAACTAGTTTCAGTTCCTCAAATGTAAGGATTTTTTTTTTTCTGTTTCATTTTGTCGTGCGTTGAATTTCTTTTTTTTGACTGTTGCAATTTCCTACTGTTCCTACTTATGTTGTTCAGCCTTAAATGTGCGACTGGTGAAGTACGTCGGCACCAGTTGTTGTATCCACAGTGTCTCCTATATCAGTCATAGAAACCTATCCTCCTTCAGAGTTGCCACCAATCCTTCATAAGTGTCCTTCTTGCACGAATGCTCTATTTTTAAGGACGAACTGCTCGGTGTAGATTTGAAGTTGTGCCATATTTTTATTTTTATAACTGACCTTTTATATATTCTTATTTGACCGAAGTGTATTTTTAGTGTTTAGGTGTGCGATCCCTTCTTTTATTCCTCTTGTGATTTGTACTCTTTGGCATCCTGCTCCTCTTTCTTAATTGTGTAGTTTCTACTTTTACATACAGAAGTATATTATCTGTTGGACAGACGACGTGAAAAGTGAATTAATAGTTTTTATGTGTACAGCATCATTTTTCATTTCTTTGAATATTTTTTATTTATACGGTATGTCTCTTATCTGCAGAATAGAAGTGGTTTCGGTGCAGATTTATGTAATACTTGAATACTTTGATAACGGTTTATGCAACAGCTGAAACCACAATGATTATGTTTCATTTATCACAAAATAATCTTTCTGTTTGCTGACATTTTGCTTTTAACTGATTGAAGGTTGCATGTTGTTAATGGCCTCCCTGCCAGTCATGGACACTGTGACTGACACGTTCCCTGCAGTGCACCAAAATGGGGCCGCCCATCGGGAATCTCTAGACACAAGGTCAGCTGCAGCTGTACTGAGACTTCATTTCTACCACAGCAGCCAAGAAGAGGCCGAACGCAGCTTCCTCAGCTACCCACCTGGGGACTATGTGGCTGAGGAGCTGTGTATAGACGCAGCCAAGGCCTGCAGTAAGTAGCTGAGCTGTGCGAGCCTGCATAATGCACCCCCATTCATCTGTTTGGCTGTAACTCGGAGCATAGGTCCCGAGATAAGGTTATCAAGAGGCCACAGTGAGTCCTATCGGCAGAAAAATCGTTAGCTTGTTCAATCAATCATCTCAGTGTTTTGTTTACAGTTAGTCTAACTTTCAAAAGCAAAAAAAATTGGTTTCTTAGCTTGGTGCTTTTTTTTTTCTTCTTCTTCTTCTTCTTCTTCTTCTTCTTTTTTGGGTCAATAAAAGTGTGATGCAACTTACACACAGAGCAGGGCCATGCTGCCGGGGCTAGACTAGCCTGCATGTTATTGGAATCGCATGTTGTGTGTTTTGATGATAAACCAAACACAACTGACATTTTAGACAATCTTTATTGACCGTTTGTTCACCTGTGTTGGTACTAGAAACTAATGTGTGTCATAAGGATAATCTATTGTTATGCTCCCCTGAGTTGTCCCTAAATTAACACTTAACTCATGTAAAATTGATTTGAATCAAGCCAGTTAATCTGGACGGTTTCATAGAACGTATCAATCACTAGAATGGACTGAAACTATCTATTATATAATGTGGTTTTTGTTTCTTCATCTGCTTCAGATATATCACCTCTGTACTGCTGCCTTTTTGGTCTCTTCCGAGAGCGAGACCACTTGTGGTTTTCACCCAACCACATCTTCCAGCTTGATGAATTGGCTTCAGAAGATTTGTATTTCAGAATAAGGTATGGTAGTATATGTATGTATGTATGTATATATATGTGTGTGTATGTATGTATGTATGTATGTATGTATGTATGTATGTGTGTGTGTGTGTGTGTGTGTGTGTGTGTGTGTGTGTGTGTGTGTGTGTGTGTATATGTATGTATGTATGTGTGTGTGTGTGTGTATATGTATATATTATATATATATAATAGATATATATATATATATATATCATATTATATATATATATTATATTATATATCATATATAAATATATATAAGAGCTAGCATCTGTGTTGTCTCTCTTCAGAGTAAAATTTACTTTCTTTACCACAGGTACTACTTCCCTAGCTGGTACAGTGGTGGAGCATCCCGGGCGTATCGTTGTGGGGTTGCCAAGGGGTCAGAAAGTCCTGTCCTTGATGACTTTGTAATGTCATACCTGTTTTCTCAGGTGAGCACCTCAGCATCCATTCACCCTCTTTCTTACACAAACTGTTTAGAAAGGAGACTTTTCTATGTGGTTCAAACATATTCAAGAGCACATTGTAATTGTTTGTTCATTCATTGCAAGCAATCAAGTATTGTTGATTAGGCACCAGTAAACAAGTCGCACATATCCTTGAAAAGTGCAGTCATATCAGTTTGTTAGATTGTTAGGTAGGTCACGTCTAGATCCTTTTTTGTTTTTTTTTTTTGTTTTTTTTAACCACACGGTGACATGCAGTAGTCTGTGCTGTAAACAAGAGAGGACTGTCTATGCGAGCAGCAAGTGGCACCAATAAGAGAGTTGACAGTTGAGAGTGCATATGTGAGAGGGAACTCTTTCTTCGGGAAGCAATTTTTGCAACTTGCATGCAAAAATTCACACCTCAGTGTGCACAAATCCTGAATGAGAGAACAAAATTAAATCTCTATTCACAGTCTTTTGTGCTTTTTCTGTGCTCCGAGCAGAGCCACTGTCCAAAAAATAATAATTATTTGCAGTAAAGTCCTAAAACTGTTAAGCCTTCTACATAAAGTCAAGTTTCTTCTGTAAGGCTCAATTACTGACTGCAGAGGCCTCGAGACGTTGGTGATTCCCTGGTTTAATGTGTCGATTTACTGAACCAAAGACCAAATCTAGTAATGTGTTTGTCTCTTTCCCAAAACTTCCCTGAGCTCATTGGCTCCTACTGAGGAAATAAATCTTTTAAAAAACGGGCCGCAAGTACATATAAGTGTCGTTTAATTTCCTGAAATGATTACAAACATTAATCAAACACAAGTAAAAAGAGCTAGTCAGCATTTATGGCACCAGTTTTTTGGACAATAAACTGTAGAACCCTGTTCATAGAACGACAGTAATGAAAGATGTCACACTGTTCAATCATTTTTGCCTTGAGGCTAGCTAATGGGTTAATCTGGCCATACATGCCACACTGGCAAACGGTGCTGCTACTTTATGAATGCCAGAGAAGTCACAAAGTTTCCCCACCATGGTTTGGAGACCGGTGTCTGGATAAAGGTTACAGCAAGTCCCCTCTTTTTTAACAATACAATATACGTGTAGGTTGGGTTGAGAAAGGTACAATACAAAGTCCTGCATGCCCCCAGTCAAGAAATGTATGTATAAATCACATTGGAATAGAAAGGGGATGTGTATTGTAAGTGAATCCAGGTAACTAGTAATATAACTGGAGCTGAACCCAGAGTGAACACAAGGATTATGTGGAATCATGCCTCTGGAAAACTGCGCTGTTGGCACCGGAATAGCCTATAAAGGAGAAGGGAAGCATCGCTGCGTGGGTGACTTGAGGGTGCAGCACACTCTGTTTGCAGCCATTAAGCCATTACGCATGCTTGCATCCACTCTGGATGGATGTTGTGTTTTACTTTGTGAAGGATATGTTGAATTCCTCGCAGTGTAATCTAGAGCTGAGCCCCCTGTGTTTGCGATAAAGTAAAGCTATTATGGCTTTGCAGAGGGAAGTGTGTCTCTGCATTCGCCAGTTGGAGGTTAACTAATAGAGCAACAAAGCCTTTTAGTTTTAATTTACATTCTCCAGTTTTTGAAGAGGGTTTTCACTATGAGACAGGAGGCATGGGAAAGTTGCAGGAGGGGTAAGTAATCCAGTGATAGTCATCCATGAGTATGTTGCAAACAGGAACAGGCACTAATTTGGTGGATGTAATACTGCAATACTGCATTTACCAAATTCTGAAGAAATAAAGGTTGATGGGATTTTGCCTGAGTCACACAGTGTCAGATTTCAACAATCTGTGTCTTAGATTATATCTCTCCATTTGTCCGTTGAAGGTTAAGTAATATAACAATAAAAGCTAATCTTTCAGTAAAAGCTATTGTTTTCCGAGGTCATCGTTGGATAATATAATGTGGCCGTCTCTCAGTGGTTATCATCTGAGGCTGCGTTCACACTTGTTGTTCTCTTTATTCGGAACGAAACGAAAATAAAAGACTCAGTGTTACCTTGTGGTTCTGGTCTGTTGAGTGTTCACGCTGACTTATTACAATCAAAACAAGAGTTGCAAACTTGACGTCAAACAAACTGACAAGAAGCTCATTCATTGGTCGGTTGTGGTCAGCTGTCATCCTGCCATACTGCTCCAGTGACTGACAACAAGTCATGTTGCACCCAACTATTTATTTATTTATTGTGAAAATAGACTGACGCTGTTGTTTTGATAGACATTTTCTGACACACAGACACATACTCTGCATTAGTTCATGACTGACTGTGTTACTCTCATCTCCGTGTGCAGTGGAGGAATGACTTTGTCAATGGCTTGGTGAAGATCCCCAACTCCCATGAGACTCAGGAAGAATGCCTCGGTATGGCTGTGCTCGACATGACAAGGACAGCCAAGGAGAAACATCTTTCACCACTGGATATCTACCACACGATAAGGTACTAGTGAAAAACAAAGGCTTTTAAAGTGATAGTTATCTGAAATGAACACCTGCTAATCACTGTGCCAATGCAAAACTTGCATTTTCATCACTGATGCCAAAAAAAATTTACTTTTAGGACTAATCAGCAAAACTTTTATGTTTGTTTGTTGATCAAAACAACCAAACTAAAAGCCTAAAAGCCTAAAAATGATAAGAATTACTTTTTCTTTAATGCCAAATTTTAGAAGCTGATCTATACAAATAATGTTTCCCTCTTGCATAATTCTAGCTACAAGTCTTTCTTGCCAAAGGATATGAGGGCGCAGATCGAGGACTGCAACTTTTTGACACGCAAGCGAATCCGCTTCCGCTTCAAGCGGTTCATCCAGCAGTTTAGTCAGTGTCGGACAACAGCACGTGACCTTAAGCTCAAGTACCTCATCAGCATGGAGTCTCTGGAGAAGGCCTTCTACACAGAAACCTTCAAGGTCAGGGAACCGTCCAGTGGACAGCTCATCATCCTCGTGGCAGCAGACAGTGGCATCCAGTGGTGTCGAGAGAAATTAAAAGATTCTGACGAGGTTGGTATCACCAGCACTGCTTTTGCCATTTTTCTGCTACGATATATTTTACATGTTGGACATTTTGCTGACTTTTGTACAAAGCTATTTTAAATGAGGAAAACACTGGACTCTTCCAGTTCCCAGAGCACCAACAGGAAAAGCTGTAATTTATAACACTGTTTGTTCAGGAGCTGCAGACCTTGTGTGACTTCCCAGATGTCACTGACATCAGCATCAAACAGGCCAGCAAGGAGGGTGCGGCAGAGAGTCGGGTGGTCACCATCAACAAACAAGATTGCAAGACTCTGGTAATTTCTCTTTTGGGACGAATGTGTTAACTCTGGTGTAAGCAGACAGAATCTGTGACTGATGGTTTATTATATCTGAGGATAGTAAAAGTGTTGATGTAATACTTAGAGAATGGTGGAAGTTTACACTTCATGTCTAACAGTGTGTTTTATATATATCAGGAGCTGGAATTCTCCACCCTGTCGGAAGCCCTCTCATTTGTGTCCCTCATTGATGGCTACTACCGGCTGACCACAGACGCACATCACTACCTATGTAAAGAAGTGGCTCCCCCTAGGCTTGTGGAGGCCATCGCTTCTCATTGCCATGGCCCCATCTCGTAAGTGAAGAATAACACGGCACACAACTTATTTTCTACTAGCAGCATTAGTAAGGACTTTCAAGTTTCATGGGATTTTTTGAATGCAACCTAATTTTAAACTTTTAAACATTACAGATGCAAATTATATTTACCATTTTTACATTATTCAAACTTCTCCCACTATAAACATACATGGTGTGTTTACACCTGGACCGCAGCAGACATCTCTAAAAAAAAAAAAGGAATATTATGATATATGGTTTATAACGACGCAGCAAAAAACTACATTTCTTTGCTGAGATAGCGGAAAATAAACTGCTGTGACCCGACTGTGTGTTTTTGTTGCAGAATGGAGTTTGCCATCAACCGGCTTCAGAAATGTGGAAACAAGCGAGGATTGTACATTTTGAGATGTAGCCCTAAAGACTTCAACAAGTATTTTCTGACTTTCCCTGTTGAGGTAGGCAACACTCTGGTAGTTAGCACATTTCACCATGTGTATTGAAAACCCAGAGGAGAGTAGAAATTGAAAGACAGTGCATTTTTTCTTGTTGTCTCTATGTGTGGGCCTCAGGCTAGGTATGGTTTGTATCGGAAATGTTGATGTTTTTTTTCTTTTTTTCTTTTCCATTTTACAAAATGAGTCAAATTACTCAGCACTCATACAATAGCCTCATAATTTTAATGAAGCCAACAAAAAGCATGATGCTGCTTCAACCTTGGTGACACATACAAGCCAGAATACCTTGTAGCATTTAAAAATGTAATTGTACAACGGTGCTATTGTCAGAAAAATCAGACTGACATTCTATTTCAGTACTTCACTGTTTTCAGTTCTCAGTGCTAAAAACAGTTCGGTTATACGAGTTTGGCACCAAGCTGCGCTGTGAAAGGCTACATAAAATTATACTGATGCATTTATTTTTTTTAAGAGCTTCTATTATTCGTCGCTGCAAGGTTTTTTTTCGTCATCTACCTGGTCTAGTGTCACACTCAAAGTCAGACTCATTGCATTACTGTCGATTTTGTGATTGAAACTCCAATCATATGCATTCCACCTCCTCTTTGTGTCTACTAGATGTATGACGCTATAGAATACAAACACTGCCAGATAACCAGGTCTGCCAGCGGGGAGTTTAACCTCAGTGGAACCAGAAGAAACTTCAGCAGCTTGCAGGAATTACTCAGCTGCTACCAAAAGGAAACTGTGCGCTCTGACAGCATCATTTTCCAATTCAGCAAGTGCTGTCCACCTAAATCCAAAGGTGAAACTAAAAGACTAATTTACAAATGTTGTTTGTGTACTACTGTCAAATATGTAATGTATTAAGCAAAACTTTTATATTGCTATATTAATAACAGTATAAAATTATGTTGGCTACATGTTTATATGTAGATTGTTTTAGAAGTTATTTTAAGATGAACGGTGAACGGTATGCAGGAGGCAAAGATGAATCGAGGTAAAGATTTTGTGCTATGTGAATTGCAGTGATGAAGTGAAAATGTTCACTATCCTCAGAGGGAAATGCCCCTTTTAATCTCTATTTATCCAGCTATTTATTAAACACTGGGCTGCTTGAGCTGCTTGTGTGCACTGGACTCCTACCAGTTTATAAGCACAGTAATTGAGCTGATTCTGTTTCTGATTCTCTGTCAGCTAGATGAACACTTCCAGCTTAGCAAACAAAAGTATGCTTTCCTGTAATATCGTTTTCTTTTCTCTCCACCAACAGAAAAGTCCTGCCTCCTCGTGTGCAGGAGCAACAAGGGCTCTGAAGTGCCTATATCTCCATCACTGCATCGACACAACATCAATCAAATGGTGTTTCACAAGATCAAGAAAGAGGATCTGGAATTTGTAAGATTACTTTGCACATTCAGGACTGTTGTATTTCATTAGTTATTAAATTCCACATTATTGTGAGGTATCACTAAAGTACAATACTTGTTCTGTGCTTTTACCAGCAAGTCATTCTCTGAATGAATTAAAATAATCACCTGTTAGGTAGAATTAAACATTTATGATTTTACAATTAAAACTAGAGTAATGTTCTTCATATCAGATGGAGAGTCTGGGCCAAGGGACATTTACCAAGATCTTCAAAGGGGTGCGTAAGGAGCTGGGAGACTATGGACCCATACACCAAACTGTAGTCATGAAAGTCCTGGACCAGGCCCACAGGAATTACTCTGAGGTATGTAACTTTAAATCTCTCTCTTGTGCAGGGACACTTTTTTTTACAGCCACAAATTGTTTATTGATAAAAAGGCAAAAGATGACACAAAATTCAGCCCTGTTTTGTGAAACACGATTGCTATTATTTTTAGAAAGATATACGAACCTTTTAAAAACGAAAATGATTGTCAGTCAATTCCTTACACTGGCATACTTTTTTTGTCTATCAAGGGCAAATAAATATATTTCTTTCTATCTTCTATGTCTTCTCTCACTCTACAGTCTTTCTTTGAAGCTGCCAGCATGATGAGCCAGCTGTTCCATAAGCACCTGATCCTCAACTATGGCGTGTGTGTCTGCGGAGAAGAAAGTAAGTCCACCTAATGCCATGTTCACACTACATGATATCAGCCTGATTACCAAATCTGGCAGGAATGGTTGTTGGGCATGACAGTAGATCATTTTATCCTAATTAACGTGCCATCACATCTCTCGCAACAATTTATGAGTCTATTGCCCAAGTGATTATATCCTGAGGTATGGTGGGCTATCCTAAAGATTACAATATCCTGCCCACTCCCTCTTCACCTCCCAAGACTGCTGCTGCTCTAGGAATCTGTTTAGGCTGCTTTGTGTTTTGTATTTGTACATATTTGGTAACTCTGATTTCGATTCTGGGGTAATTAATGGTCCAGACTGATGTAGCTGTCAATATTATGTGTACTAATGTTACATTAAATTATTTCCAGTTTAATTATTGTAGAGTTTAAGAAATCATTTTATAGCTGTCTTCAAGATTACACATCCTGAAAATCACTAAGACTTAATTCCTGCTCTGTCCTTGTATGTGGCATTGGTTAACACCATTTGCAAAATGATTTCCAAAATTAGGTAGGATGATGAGGATGTTGAAGAATGTGCTTGTCCTTCAATGATCTTTAATCTCAGCTGGAAAAAAATGTTTGCTTTCAGACATCATGGTGCAGGAGTATGTGAAGTTCGGTTCACTGGACATCTACTTGAAGAAGAACAAGAACTCTATAAACATCTTGTGGAAGCTGGAGGTGGCTAAGCAGCTGGCCTGGGCCATGAACTTCCTGGTATGAATCTGTGTGTAGTGTCAGCGCTCCAGTTAGTGCTCACGGTTGTTTTTATAGCTGTCGAAACATTCAGTTAAATAATACATGAGCAAAAAGAAACTTTAAAAAGAGCAGTTGTTTTCTTGGTGTTTGTACAGAAACTGATTATTCTCTCCCTTTCTGAACAAACAGGAAGAAAAGCATCTTGTCCATGGGAATGTCTGCGCTAAAAACGTTCTTCTGATCAGGGAGGATGACCGAAGGGCTGGGAATCCCCCCTTTATCAAACTAAGTGACCCCGGCATCAGCATCACTGTCCTGCCAAAAGAAAGTGAGTTTATGTCCAGCAGGGGAAGCTGTAGAACAAGGTTTTGACTTCAGTGAGATGGTACCTTCTTAAATCCACATTGCATTGGAGTACTTCTTTTTGTGTGGTGTGTAGTTGGAGAAGAGGTCAAATAATTCCAATGTGCTGTGCAGGAATTATTCAATCATTGCATAAAGTCAAACTAAATCTTTCCTGAAAATGTCTTCTGATTGAAAATAAAGAATTGACTGACAGCGGTGGGTTAAATGTTTTTGTTTGATCAGTCCTGATTGAGAGGATCCCCTGGGTGCCCCCTGAGTGTATCGAGGACCCAGCCAACCTGAGCCTGGCTTCCGATAAGTGGAGCTTTGGCACCACGTTATGGGAGATCTGCAGTGGTGGGGAGAAACCTTTATCACTGTTGGACAACTCTAAGGTAGGGCTGTGTGGTGTGACCTAAAATAAAGCAGTGACATCTTCATATCATGATTTATGGTGTTTTGTTTTGTTTTTTAATTAATTTCAATTTCAGTGTTTTTAATGCAGTAAAAGATGCAATATTGACCGTGACGTACTTTAATATTGTATTTCCTGTCAGATATAATTCCTGCCATCGTCATTCATTAACACAACAGACGTGTGCCAACTAATGGCAGCTGCATACAGGTTATCTTGAGGGAACAAAGTGTACACTGCTTTAAAACCTGATCAGACAGATGGTCGATGAAGCGATTGATTAATCATATGGCTAAAATATTTTATCTTTACATGACACTGTATTCTTCTTTTCCTTTTCCCATCACTACTCTTCAACATAAAATCAGTTTAATCTCATAGTCCCAACAACATGATTTGTGTATTTAGATCTACAGAACCTGCACATACCGAGATTGTGTTTGAGTATACTGTGCGTCCATTATCCATCATCTACAGACTACACTAACTTTAATTTTGCCTCACAGAAAACCCTTTTCTACGAGGACCACCACCAGCTCCCTGCACCAAAGTGGACAGAACTGGCTAATCTGATCACCAGCTGCATGGACTACGAGCCCACGTTCAGGCCCACGTTTCGTGCGGTTATCCGTGACCTTCACAGCCTCTTCACACCAGGTTGGTTTATACCTATTATCAGCAGGCCAGACGAACTGTCTGTGATGGTGTCGCAACAGGGAATCTAGGTCACACCAGTGTGGAATCGCAAACATTTTCTGACACACACACACACGCACACACACACATTTATCATGGTGTCTACAGGAACATGTCAATGAAAACAGTCGCTACTCCTGAGTTAAGAAAGGGGCTAAGTGTATAGGGAATTGTTCAGCATTTCTTGCAGGAAGTTGGGTGAGAGAATCTGTATTAATTTCATCTTTCTTTATTAGTGCAGAGATTTGCCTAGCTTTAGGACCAGAGGAACCAGTGCTGGAAATACTAATTCAGTCTGTCTAAAGTGACTTTAATTCCCCCAGATAATGGAGATTTACTTCATTTCTGAGCTTTTATCTCTTAAATGTACATGACTTTTTTTCTTTTTCTCCCCAGACTATGAGTTGATCGTGGACAGTGACATCCTGCCAAACAGGACAGCGGGCTCCGCCTGGTCAGCTCGGGGTTTTGAGAGTCAGGAGCCGGCTCAGTTTGAAGAGAGACACCTCATATTCTTGCAGCAGCTGGGCAAGGTATGAAGAAGTGTCAACATTGTGCTTTGTGCATTCTTAAAGTGAGTCGTAGGTCTTAAGTTAAGAACTAAGTTGGTCTCCTTTCTCTTCAAGGGAAACTTTGGCAGTGTCGAGATGTGTCGATATGACCCGCTTCAGGACAACACTGGAGAGGTTGTGGCTGTGAAGAAACTTCAGCACAGCACTGCAGAGCACATACGAGACTTTGAGCGAGAGATCGAGATCCTGAAATCTCTGCAGCACGAGAACATTGTCAAGTACAAAGGCGTTTGCTACAGTGCAGGTACATTTGACAAGTTGTATATTTTATGAGCTAGTGAATGTAAAATTGAGTGGTCTATCACAGTACTTATGCATTAAATCAAATACGATAGTAATTCTTCACCAATTCTTCAAGTTATTACCAGTTTAGTTGCAGTTTTGCCATTTTGCGTAATTTGAGTTAAACTATTTTCTTTTGGTTGTTGATACAAAAGTGTAGTTTTATCCATCCCTTCTTAATGATAAACAATTGTACAATTCTAAATTTAATATTGCTCTGTATCGGTTAAATGATGGTATTTAACTTTTGTGGCTGCTTGCTCGCTCTGCTGGATGACAGTTTCCTTGTGATTTTTCTCAGGACGACGAAATCTCCGTCTCGTCATGGAATATCTGCCTTATGGAAGTCTGCGAGATTACCTCACGAAAAACAAGGAGAGAATCGACCACAAGAAGCTTGTGCATTATACTTCTCAGATCTGCAAGGTACTTCGCTTTTGTCCAGTTTTCCAGCTCTCATGCTGACCGCTGGAGTTACGGATGAATAACAAAATGTTTTTTACTGTCTTCACAGGGTATGGAGTACCTGTCAAGTAAGCGGTATATCCACAGGGATCTGGCAACACGAAATATCCTTGTGGAGAGTGAGCTGAGGGTGAAGATTGGAGATTTCGGCCTTACCAAAGTTCTGCCTCAGGACAAAGAGTACTACATGGTCAAAGAGCCAGGAGAGAGTCCCATATTCTGGTCAGACTTCTGTTATTTTTAATCTTTTTGTTTGTTTGCTGTACAAAATGAAAAAACTACTTTTTGTAGGGATTTGATGCAGTGTTTCCTTTTGTAACATGTCATTTATGACTATTATTCACAGTTTTACCAATCAAAACTGTTGTACCTGTCCTAGTTTTGAGGTCGATTTGGAAGCTCATCCACCTTCTTAAGAGGCAGCAGAACAGACAGCAGCAGACAGTCTCACAGTTTGTTATTTTGTAGGTATGCCCCTGAATCATTGACTGAGAGCAAGTTCTCTGTGGCGTCCGATGTCTGGAGCTTTGGAGTGGTGCTTTACGAGCTCTTCACTCACAGTGACAAAAACAGCAGCCCTCCTGCAGTAAGTGATAACACACTCGCACACACACTGCACTGAACAGCAAAAGCTGCTTCTTGTCTCTCTTTAATTTGCCAGAATGTTACAAAACGACAAATGTTGGTTCGGCCACTTTGCATAGAATCAAACTGGTCTAAGCTTTTGGTTCGGCCACTTTGCATAGAATCAAACTGGTCTAAGCTTGTAAACCAAACCAACCCTATTTCATACTTTCTACTGAAACTGCTGCACAGCAATTTCCCTCTCTCTTACCTGTTTAAGATTTGGAGCCATTTTTTAATTTTTTTTTATTTAAGTCTGTCTTTGTTTTGACTGACACTGTTCCTTTTCTCAGGTATTCATGTCCATGATGGGAAATGACAAACAGGGACAGTTGATCGTCTATCACCTCATCGAGCTCCTCAAATCAGGCAGCAGGCTGCCTCAACCTTTGGGGTGTCCCACAGAGGTAAGAACATGTCTTCTTGACGTTTATGTCTGATTGGATCCACTCCGCACATACATGTACACTTATATAGTGTATATGAATGCGTACAGTAAAGTAAGTCTTTAGTTAGATGTCCTGTATACTATATGTATGTAAATTATATTTGTTGCTTCTCTCTATGTAAAATCTCTATTGTCCAATAAACAGAAACATAAATAAATACAAAGTAATAGGAAGATTTCTATCTAAAAAAAACTCTCACTCTTGTAGACCTTTCATGTTCTCTCTCCTCACAAAATACAGGCATTCAGGCTGCTTGTATTTAACTAGCTAATGCAGCACCTTAGAAGAAGACATTGCATTGTGGCAAATGTTGAACAGCAAGCATGCAAAAACAAGAGTGTTGTTTGCTCATCTGATGAACTCTTCTACAAATATTTATCTCTCTTCCTGCTTTTTTTTCTCTCAGATACACGAGATCATGGAGGAGTGCTGGGAAAACGACCCAGGCTTGCGTCCTTCTTTCAAGGAGCTTGCTCTGCGCATTGACCTGTTCAGGGACAGTAAGGAGTTTTAGACAGAAAAATCACCCAAAGTGCCGTGCTCCTCTTCAACAGAGTCGCTCTTAGTATCGTTGTCCTGTTTGAGGCCAAAGGACAAAGGCCAAAATGAGGTTCTCCTGCTGAGTGCCAGTGTGAGGCAAAGCAGTTTGTGACTGGAAGAGTGGTGGTTCGTAAGTAGGACCAGCTCAAAAACTACTGCCTTTAAGCAAGGCACCCAACACCCCCATTTTTATAGTGGAGTGGCTTTGTAGCCAGCAGCAGAATGGAAATGGAGGCTTTGTTTAAAAAAAACTGTTAAAGGTGATGTCGAAAAAGAGCTTGGTCAAACGTCCTGGATACAATATTAGATACAATTTTAAGAAGAGTTCAAGAGTTTGTGGAGACTGTGAGTAGACTATTGCCAGACCTAAAGATGCTTGTGTCAAACAAGTTCTGTGTGTCTGTGTGTGTGTGTGTCTGTGTCTGTGTGAGAGTGTGTGTCGTGTCCATTCAAGCAGCTAGCAGGGCTAGCTCTCGCCATCCCGCCCCCCTCTCACCTGAAGAAAAATGGACTTTGTGTTTTCTATGTGTGTATGTGTGTGTGTGTGTATGTGTATATATATATATATATATATATACCTACAGTATATTTGTGTACATATGTCCAGAAAAAAGTTCTAATTTTATAAAATGAAAATATAGTAAATACTATATTTGAGCTGTCAGCAAACTGTCAGTGTAAATGTAGTACATACAAAGGTGATTTAACAATCAGTTATCGCTTTATGTTTTTATTGTGAGAGGTGGTGTGAAAATTAAATAACAGTTAAATTCAACATTTCTGTGAATTCTTTTTGTCTATCGCTTTGAAACTGCTTATTGTTAACACATTTTCAGTTTTACGTTCATCCTTAGAATACCTGAATCTACAAATTTCAGGAATGTTGGGGCAGTGTCTAGCTCAGTTGGCAGAGAAGCGGTTCCATGTGCGAAGGCTCAGTCCTTGTGCTGTAGTCCAAACAAAATAGTTGTGTAGTGCAGAGGGGAATGTTTTGCACATTTTAATTTATTATAATTTGTGTATGAAGGATAATCTTGGTAACTGGTAAAACCCTTAAATAAGGAGGATCGGATTCAAAGTATCAAAGTTAAGTTGAATTTATTCTTGTACAAGAAGGAGCATTTCACAGTGCAACACACAAAAGGGCTTACAGAGAAAAAGGCTCCCTGAGGAGCTCTGATAGTTGGTTCTCATACATTTTCCTAAAAATGGGCTGTCTCAACCCCCGTAAATTGTTAATAGACAATTTGCATATATAGCATCTAAACGGTTTTCTTCAACATATCCCCTAATCAGTAGCAAGTATATCCCCAATCTAAATGTCACCTCTCTGACCTGTCCCTGGCCCTCATTTTGTTCTGGAATCTCTCTATTTATACATTAACCTGAACTTTACCTTACCCTGCCAAACTCAGCCAAACATTAAAATAGGGAAGTGCCCTCAAGACATGTAATAAATAGGAACAAACATCGTATAGTTTAAAAACATCTAAATAGCAGTGTAATACTAGTTTTTATAACAAGTTTCTTTTTTAAGGTCTATTGTGTGGGATTTAGTAGCACCTAGCAGTGACCTCTCTCACGCCTTACCTTTCATGAAAGGCAAAAGGCCGTATGTAGATCAGTGTTTGGTTTGTCTGCTCAGGGCTACTGTAGAAAAATGGCAGTTCAACATGGTGGACTCCATGGAAGAGGACCCGCTCTCACTGCAGAGATAAAACGCTTGTTTTGAATCAACAAAAACCCAATGATTCTTATATTCAGTTGATTATACACTAATGAAAACATACTAATGAACACTGCATTTCATTTCTGCCAGTAAATACTCCTAAATCTTACACACTGGACCTTTAAGTCAAAAGTAAGTAACTTACTATCAAAACTAACTGTAACAAAAAAAAAAAAATAATATATATATAGGAACAGTAGGTCAAAGTTGTGACCTTAATTTTTTAAAAAACAATACTTTGGTTACGTCCATGTCGACACTTTTATTTTGAAATCCGGGTGTGGCGTAGGCTGCGCGTATCAGCTGCTAGTGATGGGAATTCCGGCTCTTTTTAGTGAGCCGGATTATTTGGCTCAGCTCACCAAGAAGAGCCGGCTCTTTCGGCTCCCAGATGGTTCTTCATTTTACCACTTATGCCTTATATAATTCAGGCAAATTTAGCACTGTTTTGACTTGTGATTTGTATTTGAACGCATATATCACTTGAATTTTAATAATAATAATTTGTCAGTGGTGGACATTAACAAAGCCCACCACTGACATCTGGACAAATGTCAGTGCTACCCCCGCCCGTCCCTGCTTGGTGGTATGCTCCTTGTCAACCCTCACGTCATTGGTTGCACAGCATGCATGTGACACCTGTAGTCAATGCCCACAGGTATTTTTCCTAAAGAGAAAAGTAAAAAAAAAAAAAAAAAGAACGGTTCGCGGACGGACGGGAGCCGGCTCTTTGAACCGGCTCGTTCGCGACCGACACATCACTATCAGCTGCAGCTCCGACCCGGTCATCGTCTCTGATGATGGCAAGAGCTCCCAGCCGGAGAAGAAAGCCTGGAGCAGAAACACAGACAATGTTGAAGACGCTATGTGTTGGACGGTAGCAGAGGAAACAAACGGTGAGAGTGAAATGTGACCTTATGTTTGAAGGTGTTTTTGTGTTCGGTTCATTTGAAGAAATCGTCGTAGGTTTAGCTTGTGCAGAGAGGTGGTTACAGAAACATTCATGAGCACCACCTTAATTAAAACACCCGCTTTGTTAGTGTTATGATCGCTGAGGTTTTAAGGCTTTACTTGTACAGATGATAGACTATAAAAGAAGTAGTCAGATGTAGGTCACAGACTAACAGTCATGTGTGGACTGCAGCCTGTGTGCTGTGTTGGGTGTATTATTATTATTATTATTATATATTTTATTATTATTATTTATTTATTTATTTAAAAAGGCAAATATTTCTTCAGGCACATGTTCACCAAAGCAACCTTTAAAGACATATTTTTGCAAATGTATTCATGATATTTTATTAGAGACTTTCACAGGGAGAGCTAACTTGTTCTTCCTGTGAAACGAGATGGACTACATGATATGTTCACTCAAACACAGACATGTCCTGACATTCCAGCGAAGGGAACAAGTTTTTACTAGTGACCAGTCTATGAGCATGAAAAGAACCAATCCACATACAGCAGAGGGGGGAAATCATTTTGCCACAGTATTTCTATTCATTGGAAACCCCGAGTTGCCATGCTCTTGTACAAACATCAGTCATGCCCAAAAAATCTGACACATAATGCACTACTTCTCCCAGAAAATTGTTGCAATCACAAATGCTTTGGTGTTTTCATGTTTATTTTTACTTCTTTTTGTATTGGAACAACACACAAAAATCTAAATCTAGGATATTTTACACAAAACTCCTCAACTAGGGTTTTGTTTTGGCACCCTCAACTTAATATTTGGTAGCACACCCTGTGGAGAAAATAACTGAAATCAATCGTTTCCAGTGTGTTTCTTACACCTCTGTAGCGATACACAAAGACTTTTTCCTATAAGCTTACATTGAAGAGAAGGGACTGTAAAACTGGAGCGTCCCAACTCCTGCGATCATTTCATCTGTTACATTCAATAACATTTAGAAAGTCTAGGACTGTGTCTCAGTTCAGATACTTTTGTTAGTACGCTTCTGTGTAGTACACTGTGTGCACTATGTACTTGTGCTCTAATTTCAGCAGGGTAGTGTTGTCTCAGTTTGACCATCAACTCTCTTTTTGTCACAGATTGGCACGTTTCTTACAGCTAGTTCATCTTTCTGTGTGTTTTGCATGCTCATTTTCATGAGCCCTGCCTACCCTTTGTGGTTTATCACTTTTATTGCATGATAACCATTCAGCACAGGCAGGAGAGAAGCCTGCAGAGTAACCTGGTAAAGATGAAGTCCAGGAGAGCCAGACCTCCTGACGGGGGCTACGGCTGGGTGGTGGTCATGTCGGCCTTTTTCATCATGGGCCTCACAGCTTCCGTCCTCAAGAACTTTGGCCTCTTCTTCCTCGACATCCAGAATCACTTTGGAGTCCCAACCAGCACCACCTCATGGGTCACCTCAACTACGATCGCAATGTTTCACCTAGGAGGTAAACATATGGTTTTACACCTGGAAGTTCTTGGTTTTTTGTCACTCGAGATGTTTTTATAGCGGCGTTTTTAAATTTTCTTCTCAGCTCCAGCGGCCAGTGTGCTGACCTTACAGTTTTCTCAGAGAGTGGTCATCATAGTCGGAGGCCTGCTGGCTGCTTCTGGGATGTTGCTGGCATCTCTGGATCTCAGTCTTCCCTGGCTCTACCTCACCATAGGCATCCTCCAAGGTAGCACACACAGGACATACTCAGACTAAACCACCTGAGAGACACTTTGTTGGTCGTATGATCATCGTGTTTTAATCCTTTTAATCCACCACTTTAAGGTGTCACCAGACACATTTTTTACAGCATATAAAAGCAAGTTATTTTGATCCTACAGCCTTCCAAATCATTATTTCATTTTTATATATGTTCATATCTGACATGTTAATTGATCAAATGAAAACCTAAAGCTGTTTTTTGTATTTTGGGAGTGGGACACACTCAAGCAGAGCCACGTGTCAGAAAAGATAAATTTGACTGTTTAACAGTTTTGCCTCAGGGCCCCATTGTGCAGTTAGGCCTCTTGTTAGGAAAATACCCTGTGATGGGATGATAAAGGCTGTCTTCTTTAAATAAGGACCCCAATCTTGCCAAAAAAAGATTACATTATGCATCTTCTTTTTCCAGGACTGGGCATCTCCTTCTCGTGGATCCCCGCCAACAGCATGGTGAGCCACTACTTTGTTCGGTGGCGCCCCATTGCCTACGCCATCGCTAGCTCAGGAGAGTGTGTCTTTGCTGTCGTGTTCAGCCCATTCTTCCAGTGGCTGATTGAGATGTACAGCTGGCAGGGTGCCTTACTCATCATCGGAGGCCTTCAGCTCAACCTGTGTGTCTGCGGCGCTCTCATGAGACCCCTGGAGACAGTACAAGAAACCAAAGACAGTCTAGAGGGCAATACCACTGTGCTCCCATCAAAGAGGAAGGTTATCTTCCAGTGCTCCCTGATGAGAGAACCTGAATTTTTCCTCTACATCCTGTTTGCCATCTTTGCAGCAGCAGGTTTTTTCATCCCACCTCTCTTTCTAGTGCCTTTTGCCAGCAGTTTGGGGATGGATAAGTACTGGCCAGCCTCGATCCTCTCCGTCCTGGCTTTAGCAGACCTTGCAGGGAGGTTGATCTGTGGGTGGATAGCTAACATGAGGCTGTGGAGAAACCTGCAGCTGCTCACCATGGTGGTGACTCTGCTCGGGGTGGTGCTCCTGCTGCTGCCAATCAGCCACAACTACTGGGCCATCGTGGTCTTTGCCTCGCTCTACGGCTTCCTGTTTGGCTGCGTGGTGGCCATTCACATTACCTCAATTGTAGATATTGTAACTCTTGAGGGTTTCGACAACGGGCTTGGGCTCTTCATGCTTTTCAGGAGTATCGGTGGCTTCATCGGTCCACCTGCTGCAGGTGAGCAGTCTGTTTAGAGCTTCAGGTAGTGGTAACTCATCATGTTAGGTATTAGCACTTAGCTCCTCTTTTTGCATAGGTTATTTTTTGACAGAAGGTACAATGCTGACATGCCCTAAACCATTGCCATTGTGAATTGTTTGTTTATCCATCAGCCATGACACACTGTAAGTCATCTGTCTCTTGTTTTTCTGTATTTCCTGTGCAGGCTGGCTAGTGGATGCAACCAATGACTACAGCACTGCCTTCTACCTCTCAGGCCTCTGCCTCATTTCGTCAGCAGTGTTCGTCGTCCTGGTCGACCGCTTCGTTCAGAAGAGAAAAGCAGCGGAGGCTGAAGGTCATCAGCCGAACATCCAGGAGGACTGGGAAGCAGGAAAGGTCAAGTGAGACTCTATTCCATCAGGTTTTTTACCTCAATGAACTTCAGGTGCCTGAAAGACTCGTTGTTTAAGTGAGTTTAGTTGTGTCCTCTTTTACTTGATGTAAGAGGCTGTTAATGAATCCTTGCCTCTGTTATTTATTGGTTATGACGCTATGTTGGTTACGTTCACACATGTGAATGCAGGTGAGTGACCGTCTGTGAAATATATAAAGTGCAGGGTGTACCACACATGGAAATCAGTTATCTGGTGGTTGGGGGTCGACCACTTACATATTTGTTATTGGTCGTGTGACCAATAAGAAATACCACCAAGCTCACTAAAGTTAGACTCCACGTAAGGAAGCAAACTTTGTTTGCAACCGGATTTTATTTGCTTTGCAATTGTTGGTTTTACCTAGGATTTTTTTACAATACGAAATATGTGGAACATTACCAGATGTATCCTTTAACCGTGTCTTATGCAGTATTACAATAGATACTTTTGATGGAATAATTCCATCATATTAAATTGTCTTTTTAACAAGTTGAATACCTTTTTAAAGTATTTTTAAGAAATGCAGAAATATTATGTTTCTTTCTTTGAAGCTATAGGACTCCTGTATATCATCAGGGCTGTTAACCACACATAGGTCAGGCTGCAGTGTGGAGCTGTGCCGTTTCTGTTGCAACTTTGCAGCTGTAAATATATCTCTGGTGTCTGTGATGAGTGTTGCCTTTCCGTGTTACTGGTGTGTTGAGTGTTCTGTTGTCATGGCGAAGCTCTTTATTATTTATTAGTAGTATCATTTCTCTTGTCCAGTCAGTTCAGGTCTTCCTATGCAGACTAAAGATGAAGGAATCTAGAACTTTTAACCATTAAAAATAATAATTTTCAAACATCTCCAGTTCTCAATTTCACCTTTTCCTCCTTGAAGAAGTCATGCTTTCAGCCATTTCATGAAGAAATCAAAGGTTTCATGTTATTTCGGTTTTAAAGTTTTGTCTTACTATGAAATATTTTTTACACCACCATTTTATGTAAAAGTTAAACAGGCAACATTTTAAGAAATAAACCCCTGCCCTGATGTTTTTAAAGTCATGCCTTCTATTGTCTGTCTTTTAACTTTCCCAAAGCTTAAGGCAGATCCCAAACAACCTTTTCAAACACTTCAGGAGCTGCTGACCATAACATGAAACTGATACTGTACCAGGAGGAGGATATATGTAGCACCCTTTTAGGAATGTGCTGGACAAATTGCTCCGGAGTTAAAGTACAGTTATGTAACACAACTTATCAAATCTGTTTCAGCCCTTCACACTGAACTTTTATTTCAAATGAATCTGCAACTTTGTCATGTTTCACCTAGGAGGTAAAGTAACTAACAATAATTTACATTATCAATGAATGTTGTTCTCAGTTTTTGTCCACAAAATGTCAGACAGTTTACTAAAGCTCACGGTTTGTCACACAATAGCTTTTGTTTAACAAACTATCGAATATTATATAAATGAAATTCAGTTATTTTGGAGGAAGACGCTGCAAATTCTCCCACTTGAATAGTGGACATAATGTAATGTCTAATGTGCAAAAAAGGAAGACAAATGTCCAATGACGGGGAAACACTCTGACTTAGCTTCTCTACATTTTGTGATCCATTGTATCAGTATCAATACGTCAAGAGCAAAGTGTTCCAGTCACCACTTGGTGGCAGTGTTGCCTAAAATAAGACTAAGTGTGTGTTCTGTTATGTTTAAAGACAAACATGTTTAATAGACATCTTTTTCTACAGACATCAATTTAGATTAAAAAAACAATTACTTTTAAAATTAACACTGTCCTCACCTACTGTCAAGAAATGTCACATTAAGATATTTTCATACAACACATGGATATTAACAAAAAAAAGCCTATAATAAACTAGCTCCTACGTTTTGTCAGGTATTTAGGGGGAAAGGAAAGTCAAGGCAGCTATTTTACAACAGAAACTGAGGCACCAAGGGTATTTTTTATAGATGGTGGGAGTCTAGAAACTTAACTGTACTTAACTTATAATACAGTATTTCAGAGGTGCGTTATGGAGCGGCTTAAATGTTGAAGGGTGCACTTATTTTAGCGACCTGGAAAAGCAAAAGATGCACCTTTGGTCCATGGTAAGAGTTTGAGTTGGGGGGGCGGGGGGTCCCCCCATGATCCCAGTAAGAAGCCCAGTCCCAATGTCCACCTCACAGACACCCATTTGTAATTGTAAGTCTGACGGAGCTCGGGGACTTTCCATTGTGAAATCTACTTTTTGCAATGCTGCAGGCGCTGCTTGAGGGAATTAACTATTGCAACATTAAAAACAGGGAATGTCTGAAATCATCAAAAACAAACTTTGATAGAGCAGTAGCAAAGACCTGTCTAGTGTTTTGTCCCATGAAGAGCCTGACAGTATCTATTTGTTTTACCTAATTTGATCACTTGCACTAAAATTGAGAGACCCCACTCAATTTTATTAAACTGCTGCTTGAAATATGAGCATCACATTTCACTGGCAGCAGAAATGCTTCAGCCCAGCTAATGTGATTTATTGTTCTCAACCATTCTACCCTCCTGAAAACCAGCGTCAAGTCTGTGAGGTTTTTGAGCTTAAAAGGTCAGGACATTGGGGCTGGACTACAGGGAGCATCTATGAGGAGGCTCTCTTCTCTTCGTATGGAGACTCGTAGGACTCCATGGGTGGGCAGGTGCACACGAGGTGCTGGTCGCCATAGATGTCATCAATCCTGGAGATGCTCGGCCAGAATTTGGTCTCAGGCCTTATGTAGGGCTGGAAAGTATGAAGGGGAGGATAAATGTGAGAACACAGTCATTTACTTAGTTTAATTTGAATTCAAAACATTTCTGAATCTAAAATACCTTAAAGGGTTTTATTTACCCAAATTATTACATAGGGCTGCAATTAATGATTCATATTCATCAATTAATATGCTGATTTGTGTATGAAATGTTTTGAAAAATGTCTGTTTTCCAGATCTTTGTTCCATTTAACCAATAGTCCAGAAACCAAAACTATTGGATTTACTGATTTTCAATCCAATGCTGCATTCCCTGGTTCCAACTTCTCAAAGATTAGGTGTTTTTCTAAAATCTGGAACAAGTCTGTTTTTTCCCCCCATTTAAAGTTCTTCCAGAGTCTTGCTGGAAAGATCATATACAGCTTTTGAATCACTTCAGAGTATTTAATTCAGTTTAGAAGTGGCTAAAACAATTTCACTAAAACACATTATTGATCAACTTTGCCATGATTTTTGGTTTTTAGTATCATGGTCAATTGTCAAGCATGTGTTAAGAAACAGATCAAAGCCAACATTGGCTAATCTTACAAACAAGTTTTGATATAGCTTATTCATCCATTTACTTGTCTGAGGGAACAGTGATTTTGGAGACAGTGGACAGTGTTGTGATTCTCATGTCTTCACCACTAGAGGGCAAAACAATGAATTTCTTATCTCAAGCACCTTTAAGTTGTTTAAAAAAAAAAAAAAAAAAAAAAGTTGTAGTAGGCAGTGTGTAATGAAAGTCAGAGATGAGGGCACTCACCAAGGGGAAAGCAGCATGCTCCCTGGAGTATGGTCTGTCCCAGTTGGAGGATGAGATGCAGGCCAGAGAGTGAGGAGCCATCTGCAAAACAAATACACGTGAGGACCTCAGATGTCAGGCTGCATGTCACAGCTTTATATATCAGCTGCTGTAATATTCACCTCATACAAATAGTCAAATGTAGCCTGATGTTTACCTTGAGCGGGTTGATGCGGGAGTCCATCCTTCCCTCCTCGATATCTGCGATCTCCTGACGGATACCGAGCAGTGCGTCACAGAACCGGTCCATCTCAGCCTTGTCCTCTGACTCTGTGGGCTCAATCATAAGGGTGCCAGCTACCGGCCACGACATGGTGGGTGCATGGAAACCTAGGCACGAACACAACAGGAAACCCAGAAATCAGACTCAACCGAGAAAAAAGGAAGTATGATGATTTTTAATATCTAGAAAAGGCCCGAGAAAAAAGGAAGTATGATGATTTTTAATATCTAGAAAAGGCGGCAACAGTTGCACCATGTACTGTGTATTTTGTGTTACAATTAAGGATGACGGTATATTTTTCAGCCTACCATAATCTTGCAGCCTCTTGGCCACATCGACAGCTTCAATATTAGCAGTCTTCTTGAATGGCCTCACATCCAGAATGAACTCATGGGCTACAAAACCTGTTCAGACCAACACAAGAACATCAAGGTGAACATATTAAACTTCAACATAAGCTGATTTATATAACCTAGAAAATGTAGCAAATTGATATATATAATGCTTTTCCAGCCGTACCTTTCCTGCCTCTGAAGAGCACCTTATAGTGGCTTTCTAGCCTCTTAGCCATGTAGTTGGCATTGAGAATGGCCACTTCTGTAGCATGAACCAATCCTTTGGATCCCATCATCTAAACACAGAACACAGGTATGATGTTACAAGTAATTCTCACTGATGATGAAAATTGGATTATTAAAACTACCAATGGACATATTGACTCATTATTTATGGAAGGATTTAGATGATCAAACAAAGTGTCATCTAATTTATTTAAATCATGTAGTTTGGGTTTCTCTTAAATGTTAATGTAATAAATTAAAATGGTTCAGTTCTTGAACAACTTGTAACTTTAGAGTTGTGAAACCTCGCAGTCATCTAGGTAAAAGAAAACATGTTTAATTAAAAAGGCCGGCTGCAGCAACACTTAATAGCCATGTACAACATGTCATTCATTATCACAAATTTACACTTTAGTTCATGTGACTGACATGAAAGTCACAAGGTTGCACATTTGTTGCGCTGTTGTTGGATTTGACACATCTCTAGCACTGACTTCTTTCTTCCTTCCAAATATTTCCTAACCCTCAGCTTCTTGATGGGTTTTTTTTGTCAATATGTTACTAAATATTATAGTCTCATGTCCTTCACGCTCTGGTAACAGATCTGGCGTCATGCGATGAGCTGTGCTGACCTTGATGTAAGCCCAGGAGATTGGCAGAATGGCGCTGGAGCCCCAGGGTGCGGCACTGATGGTGCCCAGCGAGCTGCCGGTGTTGACTGACTGCATGGGGACCACCGGGTGGCTTGGTAGGAAGGGGGCAAGGTGGGCCTTTCTGTTAAAGAAGGTGTAGATAAATGTCATGAGAACAAGTCAAAATGTGACGAATGCAATGCTGTTTGATCCTGTTCACCTGCTTATACAGAGTAAACTAGAAAAAATAGTAGATACTCTCAACTGTCTAGATGCTGTTGCTTTGAGGATTACAGCACATTCGGCAACCTGTCATGAATGCAACATGTTTGGATACACATGGACAGTGAACTTACACTCCAATCGGCCCCATGCCAGGGCCTCCTCCACCATGGGGGATGCAGAAGGTCTTGTGCAGGTTGAGATGAGAAACATCAGAGCCATAATCTCCAGGGCGACACAGACCCACCTAGGAAACAGAAAAAGGGGAAATAATTAGATGCCCAGACTACCATTACTAAAATTTGGCAACATTTTGCTGGTGGCAATTTCATACCATATCACCATTTGGAGTAAAGAAAGCCTTATATTAACATTACAGACTGGTGCTAAACGTTCATAGGAAAATTTGTGTATAATGGCTTATTTAACTCTAGATTACTTTAGGATCTCTGAAATAAAGGCAAGTTAGAGATGATTGTAGTTGCAACTTTACTAAGCAACAATTGCAAAACATTTGTTTTCATGTATAGCATGAGCTCTATGCAGCTCAGATTCCTTCTTGATTTGATCTGACCAATTATATAATAGGTGTGTGGCTGGCTACTCCCAGTAAAAGAGGAGAACGTTTGTATTTTAAAGGTCAGAGGGGGTAGGGTCTGTAAGCCTGTCAGTGATTGGTGGAGGTAGCACTATCATAAAAATCATCATCTGCATATTTCAGAGACCAAAGGTTATCTATTTATAGCACCACACACATCTATAAACCCTTATCCCATTAGCCTTCAGTTTTCACAAGCAACATTTTACCTGACATTTAACAACATTCACTTCTGAACAGAAATGTCCTTAACACTGCTGGTTCTTCTCTCACCTGGGCGTTCATGTTGGCGCCATCCAGGTACACCTGGCCACCGTTCTGGTGAATAAGATCACACACGTCTCTGATTTGCTCCTCAAACACACCAAAGGTGGAAGGGTAGGTGATCATCATGGCCGCCAGACTTGCCTTGTGTTTATCCACCTTGAAGGAAGGGCAGAATTTAGGAGACAGACACACTATTGTTAAAATCATTCAAGCTGCAATCTAAAAATCTAGCAGTGGCTACGATCCTGCAACTCAGGAGTGTCTGTACAGTAATTGCCAAAGTCTTTCAAATTGCACTTCCAAAATTTGTAACAAAGCTAATCATTTGAAGTCCCAAGGCCAACCTGAGATAACCATGTTGATATTATCAGCGTTAGGACATTCTCACACTTGTTACACAACATTATAGAGTACTCGCACATTTATTCATCTTCTGTGTAGAACCAGTAGAGCTCTCACCAGGGCCTTCAGGTGTGCTAGGTCGATGTTGCCGTCCTTGTCCACCTCCACCACCTGAACCTTCATGCCAGCCATCTGAGCGCTCGCTGGATTGGTGCCATGAGCCGACTTGGGGATTAGACAGACCTGGGAAGGGAAAGGGAAAATATCAATGTGGCAGGACAGAGACGTAGTGTAGATGTAGCCTTGATGGAAAACTCTTCGTTTAATAAAAACATTTTTTAGCTAATGTCCTCCTGATGTTAATATATACATTCAGGGTTTGACTGCAGGACAGCCTTTTTACTGTACAAGAAGAGCACAACAGCACGTTCTCATATTAAAATAGGATAATATTAAAGTGAAATGATTTGTCTAGACTTAAGGTGAACATTATTATTAATCTCTTCAAATGGGCTTTAAAAAACAGTACATTGGCACCCTAGCCTCTCTCCTATACTTGGTATCCTGTTGTGATACTGCAAAATAAATAATACAAACTAATTTCCTCATACAAAAAGAGCTTTGAAGAGTTTAGTCTATGTGCTGAAATGCTGTGACTCTTCTTGGTTGAGTTCCAATCCAGCCAACACCCACCACTGGCACCAATGTGTAACCTGCCACTAATTGATTTTATCCCTTATTAGGGTGACACTTCTGACATTTTGCAACTTAGTCACACAAGAAAACTGGGGCACTTAGACCTGTGGGTTGGGAAACATTGACAAATGACTGACTGGGAAAACACAGCTGAGCCTGTCACACTGCAGTTCTCAAAGTCTTAAAATCTCCAAATATGGAATCTTGAAATCAGGTAGCCCGTTGTGGGATCAGAGTGTTTTCAGCCCCTTTGTTTGCACAAACAGTTGTTAGTTTGGACCTTGACTGTTTCAAGGGATCACGCCACACTATCTAAGATGATACTAATGAGGGAGCCATTAAAAAACAAAGGCCATTTCACAGTAAGGAAGGAAATACTTTAGTCAGCCAGTCTTTAATCTGAGAGGCAGCCTTATCTCGCCTTGTCCTCGAGCTACTGCCAATCAGCACTTTGGGGAACTGAAGAAATTTCTAACCAGAATACATGAAACACGTTAATGTGTGATGTCAAAGCAACCTGTTGTAGACAGGGAACAATAAACATGACTGTCGGTAACTCTAAGGCTGATAGGGCACAAATACATTAGCCCTATCAGAGTGTCAGAAGGCATTTAGTCAGCAGACACTACTGGTAATCATTTATTATTAGATAACAGCTGTGTAACTGTGGTCAAGTCTAAGAATAGCAATGAAACAATTGCTTTATTGCCTTTAGAAGCACATTAATCTTTGTAAATATTTTATCTTGAAGTGGATTTGTGCACCAGGCTTCATTTATTTTAATTCCTCTCGTGTTTCAGGCTCATTTCAGGTCTATATCCTCTTTAATTCCTCTCTTTAGGCAAACTGTAGTTCAAATAAGCTTGGAAGCTCACTAATTACCACATTATTCCTTCTTTACTCAACATGTAGAAAACCAAAGTATAAAAATGACAGTGGTGTTTACGGTGACTTCCTACAGTTTTGTTATCACTGTGAGATGAACAGGCAAACAGGGAAGTCGCCGTGTCCAGCAAAGAAATTGGTTGTGGTTTAATGGTGGGGTTATGTGTGAGATTGCTATTTTTTACATTTCAGTTTAGTATGGATTTTTCCAGTTTTCCAGTCCAGCTAAGATAACTATCTGCTGGCTATAGTCTGATATTTAGCACACAGCCATGAGAGTGGTATCAATCTGATCATCAACCCTCAGCAAGAACGCAAATAAGCATTTTCTGAAATGTATTAGTATTCCTTATATATTTAACAGATGTGGAACACTGCATATGGTGCAAAGAATCTGGAGGCCAACGCTTCAATCAATCCAATTAGGTAGGTAGGTGTTAGATAAGAGAATAAGATGAAAGCCTTTAAATGTTATTAATCCCATTAACTTCCACATGACGCTAATTCACACTGATTTCTGGTATGAGTGCTGTTCAACTGAAGTTTTTTTCCCCCATCTCTCTCAACATCAGCACACTTACACTTCTTGCACTTTCTCCCTTTGAGTTCAGGTAGGCTTTTATGGCAGCCAGGCCAGCATATTCTCCCTGAGCACCACTGGAAAAAAAAACGCAAACACACTATGGTTATGTACGTTACACCTACACACATCCTTACCTCAGCACAGTTCAAAGACCAGTCTGCACACATTACCAAAAGAGGAGAGAGACAAGTTAGCAGCATGATAACTCTCCAGCCAATGCAGCATGGCATGCCATTCATAAACCCTCTGCAGCTGATAAGTGATAATAGACAGGTGGGTACTTTATCAGTTATAACCTGAAATATGACGCATGTTGTTCCTAACATACAAACATCCAAGTGTTCACTCAAATAAGGTCGTTTCCACTTTTCTACCTGCAGTCAGATTACTATTAAAGTATTAAAGAAAGCAAACATAATACTGTTAAAGGTTATAAGACCAGAAAAGTTCATCTCTTATGACTTTGGGGGTTAAAATTATTTACAGGAGGGAAAATTTTACATTTTTAACGCAATTTTGGTAGGAAAATTCCCTTCAACCTGCTACAGTACAAGCCTTATTGAGACCTGCCTAGAAAGAGAAAATTCAAATTAAGCACCACTTTATTTTGTGAAATAAGAGCAAAAATGATGCAGAGGACTAATTAATGCTTGAGGAGTTGGAGTTGTGAACGCTGCTTCATGATGTGTGGCGGTAATTCAGGTGCAGGTCTAGATACTAGACACATTTATGCTGCAACAGAGTCAGGTCCTACCTGTTTGGCTGGAAGGAGATGTTGTCATAGCCGGTCACCTCACAGAGGTCCTTCTCCAGCTGTCTGAAGAGCTTCTGGTAGCCTTCGGCCTGATCCAGAGGCACGAAGGGGTGGATGTTGGCAAACTCCCTCCAGGTGATTGGCTGAAGAAGGAGAGGACAACGGTGAGAATGCAACTTTCCAGAAACACTTCATGTTGACCATGGAGAAAGTTGCCATGAAAATGGTTTCTTTAGGTCGCATAAACATTTTCATTACAACTGAAGATGATAAGTTCCTGACAAATTGCTCACCATGAGCTCTGAAGAACTGTTTAGCTTCATGGTGCAGGAGCCCTAAAAAAAAAAAAATAGAGGAAAAAAAACAAGATTTTACCACCTTATAACTCTCACCATCGTTAACTTATCTTTCCTGATTATCATGTTTGCCTTCAGGTAGAACTGACCAGTGGAATCATGCTGTGGACCAGGGAGATGTCCTTGTTCTCCAGACGCTTCATGTATCGCACAATGTTGGTCTCGGAGTGATAACTGGGGACAAAAGGTAACCAGAAGGACAGATGCATTCTTAATTGAAGGCATATTATTCTCTGATTTATATTATATATATGCAACACTAACAAACTGTAACCCTCAAGTATGTCACAATGAGAGTGTCAGAGATTAAACTGAGGACTTAAGACACGAGAAGCTCTGATAACAGACTGTCTTTATGACAGTAATAAAGATAATATGTACCATTTTTAACAGTCAAGTGGGATGTGGCAGTAGTTTTGCCACAAAGGCTCTTATTGTTGAAAACCTATTTTTACTGTAGAAATTGTTACAGTGCCTAAAAATGGACAAATGCTTTGCAGGAAAAGGACACTCTTTATTTTAAATAATTAAGCAACTGCTGGTGGGCACAGAGACTAACAGCAGCAGAGGTTAATTACATAACTATTGTTTAAAATTAAATGTTTTTAATGACTGTTAAAACATATATTGATTACAGTATGTAACCAATGTAGGAATTAAATGTGTACTTAAATCCTGTCAAGCAGATCAACCTGTTTGTTCTGCCAGCAGACATTTTAGCACCACATTTTGGTTTGTTATGTAATGTGGTGATTTAACATGAGTAGCAAGTACAGCTGTGGTCAATACCAGACAATCAATATGTTTTCTAATATTTGTAGGCATGTGGGAGAAGTTTGCCTTCAGGGCTTTCTGCTTTTCTTTTTTTCTGAAACCTAACCAAATAGTAAGGCTTTTTGGCAGGAAGGGCAAATTTTCTGTTCTATAAAGTGCTATTTGTAGCGCAGCAGGTAAAAATACATAAAACTGGTATCAGTATGTTATCATTGGTATAATGCTATGATGTGTGCTACAGTGCTGCAGTTTAAGAGAACACAGACCTGTTAAAGACCTGGTGCATGAGGTACTTGCTCGTCCTCTTGAAAGGACTTCCCATGATCCCCTTCACCCGCTCACCCATCTTCTCAGCGACCAGCTCCTGAAAATTTTGCATTTCAAATTAAAGCAGGCGCCTTTTTCCTTTAAAGCTACCACTATAAATAATCCCTATGCAACCCTGAAGTGAAGACACTACAGGTAAAATATGAGTGAGTGAACATACAGCCGAAGATTCACAGCCAAAGACCCAGAGCAAGTCATCCAAGTCCCTCTCAGTCACTGTCTCATCCAGAGAGACACCCAGCTGTTGACAGAGAGAAGGACAGAGAAATATTTTTAAACCACATTTATCGATGTTTATTCCTGGTTACCAATTTGCTACTTGTTCATGTAATTTATTAAAACTTACTACTTTAAAAGTGTTGAGTCAGATATTTAGAAATTTTAAAGGTTATATTGTTATAAGGAGAATAATTCACAGAGTAAGTCACATGATCAGAGTTATATTGCGTTACCCTGTGGTGCTGCGCCAAAGAAAATGCATTGTTGACGAATCAAATCATGCTACACCCATTATGCTATGATCCATTTCCTCTGTTTAAAAGTTCCCAATCCAATATACATTTATATACATTTTATAAGAACATGAATAGTTCTCACCACTCCCTCAGTGTACACTCTCAGATTTATCTGCCTCTGAGCAGCTCTCTCAAAGATGTCTTTGGCTGCCACACCACAGCTGATCTTCAGAGTGTCAAAGAACACCTCACTGTGCAGCCGGTGTCCTGCTCTCTTCAGACCTGAAACAAAGTGAAGTTTAGTCAAATTTACTAATTTATTTATCGTTTCCCTTAGCAGGTCATACACAGTATTTTGGATTGATGGGATGTTGAACAAAATCTGAGGGACAAAAACTTGATTTCAAGTAAAATTTTACCTTCAGCAAGGATCAGAGTAGCATTGTGTGTCCTCTCAGCGATGTGTTTGAGTCCCTGAGGACCATGATACAGTGCAAACATAGCAGCCATGTTGGCCAGCAGAGCCTGAGAGTCAGAAGTTAACACCAGGGGTTGAAATTTGGTTAAAAACAATTCATATGTGGAGACGATTCAAACTAAATGTGAGCCTGGTCATACCTGTGCAGTGCAGATGTTGCTGGTTGCTTTGTCTCTGCGAATGTGCTGCTCTCTGGTCTGCAAAGCAAGCCGGTACACCTCCTTACCAGCTGCATCCCTGAAATGTAAATATATCTTATTTTTAAACTGATGCTAAAGACGAATCAAGAAAATAAAATCTGTTCCAAGTTATTCTGAGCGGTGAGTGTTGTGTCTTACCTCGTGACTCCAACCATTCTTCCAGGCATCATCCGGACCAGGTTGTCTTTAACAGCAAAGAAGGCAGCGTGGGGTCCACCGTAGCAGAGAGGAACCCCAAATCTTTGGGAGCTGCCCAGTGCGATATCAACACCAAACTCCCCAGGGGGACGCAGCACACAGAGGGCCAACAGATCTGTGGCACAGCAAGCCAAAGCCTGGACAGGGAAAGGACCAGTGTATAATCTAGTCAGTGGTCATAAAAAGTAATCCAACTAACATGAAGCAGAGATATCTGAGATGAGCACTTCTTGTAAAACAATGGTCCAACCCCAGATATAGACACACACACTACTAACTGTAGCTGCAACCCTTAAATCTTTCTGATATGAAGTCATAACAATCCTGCCCATTTAATAAGCAAACATGAGGTTTCCTGTCTATTATCATCACACGACACTGTTTCTATGCATTTAAGATTAAACTCATTTAAATAGTTACTTCTGCATTTTCAGACATGAACTTGCAGTGGCCTGAAAGCACTTCCGCTGTGCTTTTACTTGTTCCCTTACCCCTCCCTTGTGTGCTCGGTCCACGAGAGCTGTGAAGTCTTCCACCCTGCCATCAGTGTCTGGATACTGGAAGAGCACTCCACTCACATCCTTCCCACTGAAGTCCATCTCATGAGGCAGCTTCAGCACAGTTTTCACCCCAATGTAGCTAGAACATAACAGTGAAAACTGATACATGTCAGCTGTCTTTGGTTACTTTCTGTTTTTATACCATGAAAAAAAAAAAAAAAATCTGGAAAACCTGCTTTGACAGATCATTTACATTGATTGGGTGCCTATAATTTACATACTTGGCTCTGGTCTGCACCACCGCAATGGTCTGAGGATGGCAGCGTGGGTCAATGTAGAAGGTTCTTCTTTTGTTCTGTCTGTAAGGAATAAACACAAACAACTGATCAGAATGACAAATCACATCTTGAATTGAAGTCTCCCCTTTGCTCCCATTTCTTTTCATAGCACTTTCTTATTCCTTTTAGCATAACAGGAGCAATTTGTTACATCTACTTTAAAGTAACATAAAAGGCCTGAATGTTACTGTTCACTTGTAAAATCAACCACTTTCTCCAAAAGTTGCTCCACCCAACATGTACATATGTTTATGTATTCATAACAATGTATGCATTTGTTTAGTTTGTTCTTGTGGCTAAGATGTGACTTATTTCCTTTTACTTATATATTAAGTAAAACAGTTATAACCTTATAACTCTGGTTAGATCAAATTTAACAACACATTTAGAACAGTAAAGACAGTTCTCCACGTCACTGCAGTAGGTCTGCTTGCAAATAACCTGTGGCAGAGCTGCATGGCCTCAGCAGCAGCCGTTCCTTCGTCGAGCAACGAGGCGTTTGCCACAGGCATGCCTGTGATGTCACAGATCATAGTCTGGTAGTTGAGGAGCGACTCCAAGCGACCCTGAGAGACCTCTGGCTGGTAAGGGGTGTACTGAGTCACCCTGTGAACAAGATGGACACAATGAATCAACAGAGCGAGTCTGAACACGAGGACAATAGCACAAAGTTGGTGGTATTCAAGGAACTGAGACAGGATAGTGGAATGCATTGTATGACTCCCCCAGACCCCGGGATTTTGGACAAAAACGTAGGCAAGAATGGCCGATTTGGATTTGGGTGAAAGAAAATCTTGTTCAGCAGAAAGCATCACCAGATCTCACATGAGTGAAGTTTTGATAACAAGCCACACGGCTCCCTATTAAGGGCTACAGCATCATTACATTACACAAACATTATAAGTTATGTGTGATAGTCAGAGAGGAAACAAGGTCACTGCACTTTCATATTTACATGAGGTTTGTTTTAAGGAAGGGTTACATGAGGGCACTCACCAGCCTGAATTCTCCAGGAGATTGCGCTGGATGGGCGGTGGTACTGAGCAGTTATAGTAGCCCATGCCGATGTAGGACCTCCATACTTTGTTCTTCTCTGCAATCTTCTGTAGAGACTCCAGAATCTCATTCTCACCTGTAACATTTAATTTGGGGTTATGATTAGGTCTTTTAAGTCTTAAGCTTTATTGGCAATGACATATTGGACATATAGCAATTCACAAAAATTTTTGACTTGATTCTTTTCCATGTATTCCAGGGTTATTTCTTTATTGAGTAAACAAAAAGATTTGTTCTGTTCTCATCTGCCTGCTTGTTTTTTGGTTTCTATGTCACGTTATAAAGTAATAATAATAATTAAATGAACATCTGTAGTGATCACACCGGATCTGGGCTGATACTGACCTTATTAAGCGGATTGGGTGTAGGCCAGACATGACCAAACCCCAATCAAATACAGTTTCTGTCTAAAAAATGTTTCAGTGTTATAAGTTACATTAATTTCGTCACAACAGACCGCAGATAAAACAGTCACAGACTTCACATTGTCGTCCTTCAAAATGATCATGGCTGCAGCGAGGTATACAGATTTTTAGCTTAGTCAGTATCGGACCAGGAAGAGAGAATAAATCATATCGGTGCCCACTAACTCACGAACCCCCTTTCTTTTAAAGTTTGCAGTCATGTCTGACATAGAACAATAAAACTAAAAATACTGTCAAACAAGAGACATGAAAAGATCTGATGAAGAGCATAGTGCCTCTCATGTGAGGAACTGGTTGTATAACTAATGAGATAAAAAATTTTAAAAAAAGATCAACGCGGCATGTGATTAGTTAAAGCAGCCACACGTTCCACATAAAGTATTTAAAATCCTCCAATTAAAGTTAGGATGAGAAGCCAGTTCACATAAGTTAAGATATGGCTGGTCATCTCACAAGCTGACAGTAAACCTCGAGGGAAGAACTACAGCCATGGTTTCTTTCCTGATGGCCAGTTATTTAGCTTCATTCCCCAGTGCTGTAAGGAAGCTCTGCCAATGCACAACCAGCCTCTGAGATTCCTCTGGCCTTCCTGGCTGCCTAGCAACTCCAAGGAATGGACAATACCTCCCGTCTGAACCAACAGCTCTAACTACTCCTGTTTTCGGAAAAGAAAGACACCTTTAAGTCTTTGGTGGTGACAGGGATTGTAGCCAGTATACAAGTGGATATTTACAGCTTCTTCCAAAAGGCTAAACGGTGCATACTCGACTTTGCAAAAGTGTTTGAATCAGTGGTGAATCAGCCAAATTCAGCACAGTAAAAAAACAAAAAAAGAAAATTGTGATTAAGGATTATCAACAGGTTCAGGGTGAGGTGTTGGTGTGTATTTTGTGTGTGTGTGTGAGTTTGTTTCAGTAGGGAGGACTGCTTTCCCATGGTCCCAGAGTTCTACAGGGCAGCAAAAAAAGCCTGATTCAGAAGCATCCAGGAGGTCTATTGTTGAAGAGAGAATCCCTCGCTGGCTTTGCAAACTGAAGCCCTCCAAAGCTGAACAAGCAGAAAACCAGCAGCATGGCCTCCAGTTTGTTCCTTCAGCATGGCTTGTTGCATTATGAAATCTGACAAGAGTCATAGGAAGGGCTGACACAAGGGCGGATCAGGATGACTAAGTAATACAGGAAAGTCACAGTACCTGAGGATTTGGAACTTTTGTACTTTACAAAGTCAAAAATAAATGTTTGATTTTCCAGTGGCTGGAAGGTTGCAGACTCATACAGCAGGGATGTGTCTGCATTTATTTATCATGCACAATCACACACGGTGTCTCAATACACCTTAAAATTAGACAGAATGTCTTGCAGAAATCTATTTGCATTCATATGGCCATTCCTCATTTATTAAACTTTAAACAGGGCTTCACAGAAAGGGTATATCTGCTACTGGAGCTAATTTACTTAATCAACTGCCTTATCTGTTTCTGTTGGAAATCCACTCTGATCAAACCAGTTCCTTAGTCAACTGCATTTCTTTTCTTAGGAAGAAATCACAACAAACTCGCTTAACTGGGGAAAAAAAAAAACTGATGATAAAATATGCCTATCATGCGTTAGAGAATAAAATAACACGCCCAGGCAAATCCCATGCAAAACACACCGAAGTCACCTTATTAGGAACCCCCTCGGCTGTGATGTAATGTGAACGCTGTAACCAGATTGAACTGGACTTGGGACCGGAGCTCAAGGCTAAACTTTACACTCCAGTTGCCATCCTATGAGCATCGGCTTCCCAATAGGAGATTGGTGCCGCTCGCCGAGTTTCGCAAAAACAACTCCAAATATGTTCAAAGGAAGACTTAACAGGGGAGAGCGCTTCCACGGCGCACAATAGAAGTGCAACCTACATTTCAGCTCACTCACTCTCTGGCTTCATTTAACACCAATGTGGGGACAAACCTCATCATGCAAAAGAAAGAAAAAAAATAAAGCACTAGACGATGCAATGTTTATACATGGATTCTGAAGATATGTGGCATTTTAGATCGAGTTTGGCACTATTGCATCGAGGTTGATCATGCACTGGGGATGTGGATGTCACATAATCTCTCTCTATATATATTTATAAACATAAAATAACAAATGAAGGTAAACTTACAAACTGGATCATCCATTTTCATACTCCGCTGTATGCGGATCGAGCTCGGAACAGTGTTTTCGATCAACTGGTCGATCGACTGTGAACGATAAAAGCATTTTTATTCATAAAAGCGCGCAAACCACGGGTGTGGATGTCAAATAATATAAATACACTGCACACTGAGGTGATGTGCGCATGCTAAAACTATGGTTTAATAATGAACAATTGGGTGTATTTAGGGGGATGAGTAGTAGTGAATCTTACCTCGAGTCCAAGAGCATCCAGCATTTCTCTCTTCTCCCTCTCACCTGGACCGATGTGCCTCTCTGCAAAATCATCATGTCTGGGTAATATTCTCTCTATCTGCCTGGAGGAGACGGCTGCAGACGTCCTCAGAGCCCGGGTTGCTGTTGTTAGGGATGCCCTGCTGTTTCGGATCCTGCACTGAAGTTTCCAAACCACGCGGCTCTTGTCACTCAGATGCCTGCACGGTGCGCTGGGATTCACCGACTTGGCCAAGAAGATCCCCCAGGACTTGGCGCAGCTTTGCATCTCTAAATCACTTTGCAAGACAAGTCTGCAAAAAAAAAAGAAGAAGAAGAAGAAAAAGAAAAAGAAAAAAGCGACGCCGTTGTCCTCCCCTCGCTCGGCAGTTTCCCCCACGGAGACTGATGCGATCCCTGCAGGAGACACTGCCAACTCCTTCAAACTGCAGAGTTTTATACAACTGCACAGTTGCACAAGAGTGGACCAATCAGAGCGCAGATCCTGCGTGACGCTGTGAGGAGCCAAGGTCAAACAGCTGCTAAACTTTCTCACGTGCCCATTGTCCACTGACCAAAGAGGAGAGAAAACACACACACAAGTATCACTCCAGAGATATTTCAGGAGCCAGGCTTAAAGTCCACTTTAAGCTGGACACTGTCCTGGTGTCAAGGTGTGCTCAGTGATAGTGGGTCAGAGCAGAGAGCAGAGACACACTGCAGGTGGTAGTTCATTCATATTTTCCAAACAAAACAAGTAAGGTATCACTGAAAATCACTGTGTAGAACTACACACAAAAAAATACTGGCAGTTGATTTACCTTGCCAATCTTTATGAATCATAGTTAATTGTTGCTTTCAAAGGAGACCAGCCCTGACAGAATATTTGACCTATGATTGCACAGATGCTGACTCTTTATTTACAAAAGAAAAGAAAAAAAAACAGGTTGGTCCTGTTCAAATTTAGCTTTTTAAATAGATCACGCTGCATGCATTTTAGGTGGACACATTGAGATCCAGTCATTCACTTACACACTCAGATTGTCCACACACTAAGAGGCTAAAGAGGGAAAGTAACTCAAACTCACCTAAGTCTGTATAAAGGAAACTAACTAAAAGTGATTTCTCTAGCAGATGTGCGTAAATAAAAAGCTGCTTTGCTTCTGTTTAGGTTGTTAAAATTCTTTCAATATCTTGGGACCAGAAAAATACTAGAAGGGCTATAAATCATCTAAAAAAAAAGCTAACCACTTTGCTTGAGAAGCCAGATAAAGATTGTATTCCTCTGATTATGTAACTGTCAGTGTTACATTCAGTCACATCTTTCCCTTATATTAAATAGGTTTGTTTCATTTTATATAAGAAACAATTGTTATTATGATACAGTGAAGCTGTGACAAAAGGCATCTTTAATACATTACATCCAGTACTCCAATACTGTTGCATGTGTAAGATTTAGGGGGCTCTATTTACAGAATATGGCAGAAATTGAATATAGTATTTATAAATAGGCTACATTTTAATCACGTGAAAATAATATTTTTAACTTTTATGTCTACAGATGCCACAGATCCTCTTCCACAAAGTCTGCAATACTGAACCACCATGTTTCTACAGTAGCCCAGAACAGACAAACTAAACACTGGCTCTAGACAGGGCCTTGTGTATCCTTCAAGCATTTCACGTCCACTGTAGTTTCTCTTTCATGTTAAGAAGGATAGGGAGAAACAAGAGGGTTGCAATCAGGTCTCACCAATATCTAAATAGTCAAGAATCAAACTGATAAACCTAGGAGCAAAGCTCAATATGTATCCTGATTTAAGCCAATGATTATAGTATTGTTTTAGGGCCTTAAATGATTTGTCCATTAGAGAACCCAAAGCTTTTATCAGTGCCCTGTGTTTTGACTGTGTTCTCAACACTACAACACAAAAGTTATTATGACACTCTCCCTCACAGAATTGTTCCTGCTATGTGCATTTCCTCTATTGGTGTTTGTTCTGACTGTTATCAGTCATGACTAGTAGTATTGTTATCAAGTCAGACATGAGTAATCTCAGGCAGGAATTAAAGATACTTACACTATTAAACATCAGTTTTATTGGGATTTGAAATATCTTTAATTAAAACGCAAGTTGTTTAAGTTAAATCACTTTCCTAAAACATATGTAATTGTTACAAAACACACTAGTGCTTTTAAATTAGAGATAAAGTATTCATGTGTTGTGCTGTTATGTTTTTAACTCATAACTGATTTATATATAACATTTAACATTTATATAACATTTCATACCATGGGTGCACATTGGCACATAGATTGCTGAACTGGTCGGACCTGCTTTAAATAGTACATCTTTTCTTGTGTTTTATTGTTTTTTTCTCACACAAACATTGTTGGATCATGGCGGTAAGACCAGGGTGCTGTGCTCTGACACTATTTGAATAGATTTATCATAAATTTGGTTGTCTTTCTGCCAGTATAAAGCCAGCAGTGACTAACTAGTTTGTATGTAGATGCAAATATAACGTTCGGTGAGCAGCATTAAGTGACTTTTCTACCTCAAAATAACAGCTCCACTATCATTTTTTAAAATCTTTTTTTTTGCCTCTGTCATTTCCCCTCTGCCTACATATTTTTTGCAAGAACTATGAGTTCCAGGTCGGGAGAAGTGCATAATATCTTACAGCACACAAAGTCACACCACTCATAATATTCATAACAAATGCACATGTGTAGCTGGGCACCAAAAAAATAACCTCTTACATAATGTTGTGGTGAAATTTTGAGTGAAAGCTCAACCAGATTTATATATAGTTAGAAGAAATTTTGAGTTTTCTGTTCATTGTTATAGTACAGTATGTCACAGACCAGGTTGTTGGCACTTGATGTACCTTTGGCCTTTCTGTCTCTTGTAACAACAAGCATTGTAGACCATCTACAATGCTTGTTGTTACATTAATAAATGACTACTATAGATTAATTATTGATGGCTGCATGTAATAATTTTGGAACTATAGTTCCTATTATTTCTCACATACAGTGAAACCTTCTTTAGATGTAAAACAGACCTCTTTTAGTTGCTACAGTTGCTCAGATATGGACAAACAAAAAGCTGTTGTATCCCTCACTACTGACATATTAAACAAAGTGTTTGATAATAAGAAACAAAGGGATTTACTTTAATGCAAGCCACAGGTGGAATGGCAAATATAGTCAGCCAAGGTAAAGTAAATATTTCACCTCTTTAATAGGACAGTCGGCACCAAACGCCTGCTATCAGTGGCTTTGTCCTTCTGTCTGTGTTATTCATCCAGAGACTCAGAGATGGGTTTGATGAACTGGTTGTGGGAACATCATCAGTTTTTAATGCACCAGTGTTTTTCACTTCCATTTGCATTTTTGTTTTATTTTCTAGCTAAATGGGGATATCTGTCCTTGAGATGCAGGTATGTAATTGCAAATCAATTGATTTTATTATGTAAACAACATTTTTCAAAAGTAATGTGTCATGTAGTTTCTTAGTGTATTACAGGGCACTATTACACTCACATTTGTCTAGGAAACCATTTGTATTTAAATTTGAGTAGTAGCAGTATGATTAATAATCAGTCTAACTGGAAGATAAGGTAATAGCACTACCACAGTATTACATTTATTATTGCTTATATATTTATCCATTTGTTTAATTCATAAGCATTTGTTAGCTTTTTATTTATCTGATTGCATTTTGAACTCCTCTGTAAAGTATTCAGAGGAAAAGTATTCATTTCTGTAGATCCTCTAGTTTTCACCATGCATCTCTATCTACAGGTACCTGTTTGTTTCTATTGGAGGGTGTGTCCTGGCAGTTGTCACGATGGGCATTTACAGCACACTTCTGTTTACCTCCACCTTTGCCTTTATTCTGCTTGTGTGCTCTGTGGACTCCAGCTCTATCCACGCCTGGGTGTTCAGTATGCAGATGCTGTGGCAAACCTTTTGGCACCTGTTTATACAGTACAGGGAATACTACCTACATGAACCTGTCTGCATCAGGTACTAATCTCATATGAGATCATTTGCTTGTAAGCGCACACCTTCATGTTTTGCATCCTTAAAATCACTAAAAATAATGAATGTTCAACTTAGCTGTCTGGGTAATAATGTCTTTAAAGTCTGGTAATGTTCTATATTATTTTTATTGCCAACAAAAAATATGAAAAGACACAGTTCATTCAGTATCAACCTATAGAATTCGGTGTTATTTGTCTTTCTATGTTTCTTTTTTTAAATAATTTTTTGGCCTTTTTGAGCCTGACAGAGACAGCTTGAAGAGTGACAGGAAATGTGGGAAGAGAGAGAGATGTGGAATGACATGCAGGAGAGAGCCACAGGTCGGATTCGAACCCTAGGCCACTGCAGTAAGGACTGAGCCTTTGTACAAGGGGGAAAATGCTCTACCAACTGAGCTAAACGACACCCCTATTTGGCTATTTCTAATGAATTTACAGCACACCAGAATGACCAGAATGGTCTCATAAGATGGATTTATAATACATGATAATTCACTGAATGCAGAAGTGAAAGTCTGTGGAAGTACTAAAAAGATAGAGAAAACACACACGATCAGGAAATGAAAAAAAGGGAAGTATCAAATATAACACAGAGTGCTGAATTGTCTGGGAACCAGTAATTCTCTTAATTCATTTTGCGAAACGCCCTGCTCACACTGCCCTGATGGAAGACTAACATCCCCACAAAGAGGAAAAAGAAAAAAAAGGACCAACGCTCCAATGGTTACCGCATTATGACAGCAACAGTGCATGTGGCCTTCACTGTTTGTCAGTTTCAGGAATGACACTGTTCCATAACCACACTTGGCCTGAACACAGTTGAGAAACCTTCTTGCAACATTTCCAGTTTGTCACTGCAGAGATTTTCAGGAAAGTCAGCATCGTATTACTGTAAGAGAAATTTTAACACTGTTTCCATTGGTATCTGGTTGACTATGTCTCGGTGCTGACGGTGCTTTAATCCACTGTCTTAACAGTCCAACCAATAACTGTCTTTGCAGTATGCGGGCCATTGTTTTGGCTATGGCTTTGTGTACCAATCCCAATAAGGAACCTATTTCAGCATTAATGCATGAGACCTTATTTGCAATGTCCTTCTGATGGGGTATGTGCCCCTTTATAAGTAGGATGTTTCTTTGGCAATCAATGTATTTTGAGTATTTTTATTTTACTTTTGTTACTTCTAGCTGTGTCTTCATTAGTACTTATTAGTACATATTAGTGCTAAAGTGCAGCTGCTTTGGCTTCCGGAGCTGCTTGCTTTCTGCTTTCAGCATTCAGATGACGTACTATGGCATCCACTGCTAGCCTTTTATCCACTCCATTCTGTTACTGTACATACACTGTCTATATGAGTTACCTTATCATCAAATGTTGGAGTTATTTCCTTCAGCTTTCCCCTTCAGCATCCAGCTGTTGTGTGGAAGTCTAAAACTACTGTGATGGACTAACAAATCAAATCAAATCAAATCAAATCAAACACAATGTTGTTTTTTGTCTTTTCATAGGATTTGTTGACAATAATAAATAAATAAAGTCTATTTAGTAGCTGTGGGAATTTGCTCAACAAAGATTTTCCCTTGGACGATGACTTTTTGACAGAAATTGTCAGCTGCAGTTTCCAAAAATCCACTTTGAGATATGGTCACAAGCTCCAGAACAGCTACTAATGGTGAGATTGCTTTGCCAAGTGCTGTTTCCACCATTAAGGATGAACCAAGTACTTGTATACTATTATGCTTTATGTTCTGGAGGGAAAGTATAAAATACAAACAGATACTGAAACATGTTCCACCTTCTAAGAGAAAGGATGTGTAATCAACTTAAACTGAAACTCAAACTCTCTGCTCTTTCAGATTGTTTTTGGCAGTGTCCTCTTTGATGCTGCTCACTCAAAGGATCACCTCACTGTCCATGGACCTACAGGAGAAACGAGTTCTGACAACTTTTAATGCTTTATCTAAAAGAAATCGGCGTGTGATGCTCCTCCCTCTTATTAGCTACATCCTTAATTTCACAACAATGCTCGGAGGCCCTTTGTGCTCCTACAGCCGATTTGTGACCCTAATGGCAGAAATCAGGTTCAACCATCCACCTAATCCACTAGGAGTGGTCCTTATAAAGTTGACAAAGGTGATGCTGCTGGAGTGTCTAAGGTATTGTCTTGTCTATTTTCTAAAACATAATGCCTATAATCCCTCCAAATCCATCATTATCTATGGTCTCCTGTGGGTTTGGTGTCTGGCATTGGTTTTGAGAATCCAATATTATTCTCACTGGAGGATCAGTGAATGCCTCAATAATGCAGCTGGGTTTGGCTTTGGGGAAAATGTACCAGGAGTCTCCCCAGACTGGAGCAGACTATCTGATGGAGATTTCTGGATAATCGAGGCATCAAACCGCATGTCACAATTCGCCCGTCGATGGAATGCCACCACAGCTTCATGGCTGCGCAGACTTGTTTATACGAGATGCAAACGTTTCCCGTTGTTCATGACTTTCAGTTTCTCACTGTGGTGGCATGGTTTGCATTTAGGTCAAATTGTGGGAATGTTGACATGGGCAGCAACAGTGAAAGCAGATTATCATATACACAGGTGTTTATGGCCTAAACTTTCATCATCATGGAGGAAAATATACACTTGTCTAAGCTGGATAAACACTCAAATGATTGTTTCATGTATTGTTATAGCAGTAGAAATAAGAAATATGTCTGGTTTGAGACTATTGTCTACAACATACATTGGCCTATTTCCACTTTTTAATATAATTCTGCTCTTTATCCTGCAGAAGTTGAAGTTTACTAAGGAAGTCATGTAATATAATTGTAATGTAGATTCTATCTGCTCCCTAGTGGTAATAATTGCTAAATGCAGCTTTGAGAAGTAATTACAATAACAACAACTCATATTACAGTTTCTGCAAATATGTGTCTTCATTGTTATTAATTAATGTTGCTGATATGTGTTTGTGTATGTGTGCAGCCAATAGAGGCCCACTTATCAGCACTTGAACATAGAAGTGAATTATGTTTGTATGTTTTGCCTGTAAATGAAGCCTCACAAGCAAAAGAAATGTATAAAATAACTTTATTGTGTGGGTCAAAATCTCACAGCTTCTAATTACATCTTTTGTAGATTTGTTTTGAATGAAAATCCGAGAAGATACTGTGGAAGTTTGTAGTATGTGATGTACTTAAAATGTAATATTTATACTGATTATCTCACTTCTTCCTCATTTTGCAGCAAAGTCTCTTGTCTTTCTTTCCACAAATTGCCAGCAACGATGCCTAAAAATAACAACAACCCAAGGTTTCTGTTTGAGGCAAATTTCTTCCAGCAGTCATCTGGATTGTTAATGTCCAATGTGTAAATCTAAAAGAGAGGAGAGCAAATATCACATTTTAATGCAAAACCCATGTCTGAGACCTATGATTGGTTAGGACGATAACTGACGGTATTTATCAGTTACACATTTACATGACAAATTCACTGAGTTTAATATTATCTCACTGTGGAATGAAATTGTAATAATTAACTCCTTGGCATCGAGCATTCAGCATTCTACACTGAATAATCCTCACCTGATGCGTTAGGTGAATGGCCACTGTGGACAGTACAGCATAGTAAGGGAGAGTCTGTTCAGCGTTGATCCCAACTGCAATAAGTCCTGACATCATGGCCACAGTGAAGCCACTCAGCCAAGTTTTGGTCTGCTCCTGGAACCTCAATGCAGTCGATTTGACTCCTACCTTGACGTCGTCCTCCTTATCCTAGTTATCAGAGAAAGAACAGAGGTCTTATACCTACTATACCTCATTTAGTATATACTTTTGTTACAGTTTTCACTGTTGCACTAATTTTTTTCATAGATTTAGCTGTATCACAGAATCTTATGCTATATTTGAGTTTTTCAGGAGAAATCACATAAAGTTGTCAGGTTAAAAACTAAAATAAGCATCATGAAATATGAATACATTTTAATTTAACTGTTGCCTGTCTGTTATATAATTTTAGATAGGATATAGTATCCAATCCAGAATTTTGAATTAGGCTGGTAACAGTTTGTTTGCATCTGGATCATGGATGTGTATGTTTTTTATACAAACACAGTATATTCTCAATTGCTTACCATCACAACTTGACCCAATATGTAATCGTACTATTACTGAGTCTAACAATACATATATGTAAGTGTACTACTGCTTCACTGTATAAAAATCCAATGAATTTGTGGATATTGACCTATATTTACTTACTTTAATGTTTTCACTATTAATTTGGTGCCCTCTCTCTCTTTGACCTTTTGGTATCTATTCGCTGTATATCCAAATCAATATATTCCAGTTTGCCATAATAAAAGAATTACTTCATATGTTTAAAATAATGGAAAGTGATTTTTTAACACTGAGAAGTGTTAAAAAGTGAAGTGTTTAAAAAGGGAAACATAAATAAGTTTTGTGCCGCCCCCCCTACTTTACCTGATGTGCATATATTGTGTCATATATCAACGTCCACATCACGCCTGAGAAATACAGTGGGAGGCACACAGACCAGTCACAGGAGCCCTTGACAGCGGCCCAGCCGAGCAGAGCTCCCCAGTTGAAAGTGAGGCCTAAACAGAAGGAACATGAGACCAACTTAAGCTGTGCTAATGGGAAGAAATGTTATCTTTAGATGTAGAACACCACGGGATAATCTTACACTTACATACCCAAAACAAACTGTGGCCAGTAAGTGATTCTCTTCATCAGTGGGTAGGTTACAACAAGAGATAATGAAGCAGCACCCAAGGCTATGCTGTGAAAATCATTATGGAAACTGTGAGCCAAACAGTGTCAACCATGAAAAAATATAAACAACTTTGCATTCAGTATTTATATTATAACATAGATTCTTTGGTCTTATACATTAGGGCTGTATAAGGACTAATCTGTCAGAATAAGACAAATCAAGTGAGTATCTGGTGATAAAAAAATATTCCTGAGCAGTAGTGGGAGAATTTTGCACTAAAAAGACAAACTAATAACAAAAGACTGGAAACTTTGGAAAATATCCACTTGGTTTGTCTAAGTTCTTAGAATGCTGGAGCTTTGTATTAGCGTCAGATGACCATTAAAAGCACATTAAAAAGGCACAAGAAACTAAGTCTCAAGACTGACCTACACTCTTGGTTATTTGTTACATTTTCTCTCTTGTTCTTTTTTAAACAGATCTAATAAAAACATGAGGATCAGTGGGTACCTGTAATAGTTGAGACATAAGAGAACCCCAAGTGCCAGAGAGAGCTGCCCGCCTAGAAAGACTAGTGCCTGCATCCGAGAGATCTCTCCTGCTGCAATCGGTCGAGTGGCTGTCCTGGACACCTGCAATAAAAAAATCATGTTCTCTTTTTTTTTGTGATCCAAATTTTTTTTTAAAACATTGAGGGTGGGTATGGGTGGGTGTGTGGTTACTTGATAACTAGTAACAATACACCCACCCCCTATAGATAGATATGGTAAATAATAAGAAAAAATATATAAAAATATACATGAATAAAAGGAAGAAAAGGGAAAAGTGGTTATGATATAATCAAGTTTAGGGCAGCAGCTATTAGTCACTTAATTGACTAGTTTTAACTATTTTGACAACTGACCAGAAAAAAATTTCCAAATCCTCTGACTTGATTTCCTCAAATGTGAGCACCTTCTGTTTTTTCTACCATGACAGCAGAGTGAACATTCTTGGGCAGAAGATAAGATACTTGAGAATGTCACCTCGGAGCCTGGAAAGCAGCGACCAACATTGCCTGACATTTTATGCACCAAACAACCAGGCGATCAAGCGAGGAAATTATAGTCAGATTAATCAACAATGAATATTGTGTTGACAAAATGTATCTATTACACTGTTGAACCTTTAACTATGTTGTATTTTGAGAAAAGCGACAGCTTTTACAAGAGTTACAAGAGTCAGCTGTAAATAATTGTTAATAAGTTTCTTCATAAGGTTTCTCTGTCTTTATAATGACACGTTTCTATGACAAGTTTTTGTTGATAATGTGTTAAGATAAGGGTCAGATTCCTCATTATGGAAAAACTTCTAAGTAATAACTGAACAAGGGCAAGAACCGTATAAATGTGATGAGATGTTTCTTTCTCTCTTTCATCGTGTGTGTAAGGGGCCTCTGACCTTTCAGCTAAAATACTTGTAACTTGGTATTCTCTGAGTGCTATTTTTAATTTTTAATAATGTTCTTGCATCTTACAGTCTCACGGGAATTTCTACCACAAATACAATCGTTAGTTGCAGCCCTATTAAAGTTACATAACACTTGAATTTTACTAAAAGGATCAGTGTGTTGCATTTAGTGGCAACTATCAGTGTAGTTGCAGTTTGCAACCCCATTTACATGTCCTCCCATTTCAAGAGTGAAGGCGTAACTATAGTGGCCATGAAATGTGTGGGGAAAAAAAGCCCTGTTTAGAGCCAGATGGAGCTGACAGGGCAAAGCTAAGCTGCGTGTGAGTCATCGTGATTAGTCTGACCTGTTACTCTTAGATAATGTAAGAATGCTTATATATTACCGGTAGTTTCATATACCTTTTTGTCAAAGTCTCTATCCCACATGTCATTGATGGTGCAGCCAGCTCCTCTCATCAGTAGAGCCCCTGTACCAAAGAGTGTGAGCATGCCCAGGTGAGGGAGATTTCCAGGATCAGAGGCCAGAGCAATACTCCATGTGCACGGGATGTACAGCAGCCATGTCCCTACGATACAGAGACACATGATAAGAGATTAGAAAAGAAATGGGGGGGCAAGCTGATAGAGACAGTGAATCATTTACATTTTAAACTATAACCTGGTGAGGAAAGTAACAGCAGGATGATTTAACTAATGCTGAGGAGCCAGTTTTCTCTCAGCAACTTGCATGGGTCTACCAAAACAGAGAATGTTAGGCCAATGTGTGTGGCTGTGTGAATGTGAAGCAACTCGCTTTCTGATGGGAGGATATGAGCTCACCTGCCTTTGTGTGCAAGCTTTTAATAATGTGTTACTCTACTCCCATTATACCTTGAAGCAAAGATTTAGATTACCTTGATTTGCACAGCAATGCACAGAACATCACCCTGTAAGTTTAGATTAAATTATAAAAGCAGGGATGCACTAATATTGTCTTCTGGAGGTGATACAAATATCTTAAGATAAAAAATTCCACCTTCAACATTCACTCTTGGAAAAGTCCTGAGAGTTGATCATTCAAATCTGTTGTAAGATCATTTAGTGTTTTTGAATTCACTTTTATATTCTTATCAGGGTCACAACGCCACAACACATGTGAATTACTCATACTAAATATGTAGATTCAACAATATTCCAAACAAGGGCACTACAAATAACGCTGACTTTATAGTCTCAATGCAGTACCTATCCATTTTTCAATAAAAACATTTTATAAACATAAAAAGAACTTGATTTGCATAACAAATTAATGTACAAACCAATAGGTTTGTCCAGCCTCATCAGTCGGAGGTATGGCTGGACAGCCGCTGGTGCTGAATTCACAATTGTAGCAGCCGACAAACTGAACGATCTTCTCCCATAGTGCTGTGTTTCATGCAGTCTGAGCGACGGGCGGATTGCACCGTGACCGTAAAACACTCTGGACACACTGGAGTCTGAGTGGGGACCTTTTGTTGTGTGAAGGAGGCAGTTTGACAGGGAGTAAACACAGGAGTAATGAGTCCCACGGTGAATCCTCCTCAGGACGTTCAGAGTCAACCGGCTGGTCAGCTTCGCTGCGAGCATGGTGTTTCTCTGAGGTCAGACTGACATGATCTCTTTCGTTCCTCAGAGAGCGTCACCCCTGAACACACACACACACACACACACACACACACACACACACACAAACAGTGGTTTGTCAATGGCTTTTTCATAGAGACTTGCTGCAACAGGCAATCCTTTTGTGCTGGAGTGAACCAGCTGGACACAGACAGACATGTGTGAGAGCAGAGAACATTTGTGTGTGTAGCTGGAGCATTACTATTACTATTATTATTATATTACATTGCTGACAGAAGTTAAGATTCACTGAGTTATAGGTTTGTCATTCATTTGATACTGAAGGTGTAATGAAAGTCAGCCACACAACAACCCTGCTGCCACCTTAAGTTAGAGTATTTGTATGAACGTTAGCTTGTCTTAAACATAATATTGTAACTGAAACAAACTTACACAGTATGTTACAGCAGACAAACTATACATTTCTAGCAGCCACACTTGTCAATGCTTCCTGTTATGGTACGTCTAATATATTGCCCCGACGTACGCGGCGGAACCAATGGCATGCAGAGGAAGTTAAAAGTATTTTTTTTATTTTTTTTTATCTCCTCCATGTGGTTTTACGGTTTTTTTGCACCCATATCCTCCAAAGATCTCCGTACTATTCCGCTCGAGAGAGACGGCTGAAGAAAGTGTTTGAGAGAGTGTTAAAAATCTGCCCGTACCTAAGTACTTCCGGTATTCTTCTCCAATTTCATAATAAAAGCACGAGTGTGTTTTAATGTTTGTTTTGGGTTTTTTCCCCCAGGATGAATCAACGATGAAATAATACATTTTGCATAATAATAAAGGTAATTGTATACTTTTGTGTAAATTACACTTTAATAGTGTATTTTAATATAATAAAAAATAATAAAGTATATTTGTTTGTATGAAAAGTGCTATACAAATAAAGTCTACTTAGACTTGGACAGACTTTATTGTCGAAATTTCGCTGCAAGGCTCAGAATAAAAACAGAAGACAAGGTAATAACAGCATAAATATAAAGTATTTTAAATATAAAATATAATAAAATATAAAAAAGAACCAGAAACAGAATAAAATGTACTTATTTACAGAAATGTAGCAGCTAAAATAAATTATATGTAGCAGCAGGTTCTATTGTACAGTGAAATAGACAATATGAATAGTGCAAATAGTTATCTGAATGGTTAATAAATACTGTTGTATTTAATAAATGATCCCTGTTTTGTTTAATATTTTCTATAATCTATTTATAATGTCAAATAATTATGAAATAATACATGACATCCTTTAATTTGAGAGCACAGACGGACAGTGCATTAACTATCAGGAATAGCGCTGTCTAGTGGCCTTTTTGGGCTATGACACCTATAAGCTTGAACGTAATTAACTTAATGTTTTATTAATTGTACAGTCTCCTCTGGTGAATTAAGCGAAAAATGTGCATCAGCGTAGAGCTTTTACAAGTTTTATTTTGAAGGTTTGGTGTCGACGGAAGTCCGGTAGTAGCTAAAGTCCATTGACGTCTTGTCCACGGTGGAAACGGAAGCACAACCCAGACATTGTACTCGCGGGAAAAATGGCGGAAATGTGTGTTTTTTTCACGCTATTAACATCAGCATTTCAAAACATTGCCTCATAAGCCTCCATCCTGCGTCTGTCGGCATGTGTGAGTACACAATTGTACGGAGTGTTTCAGTAAGTTGTAACAGCATCTGTCCACTCTTCCTTCCGGCCGTGTTGTTGAGAGACTTCGTGTCAGTTTAGTTGATATTACGGCTCCTTCCTGTTGAACACCGAAGTTGTTTTTTTAACTTATTGCCTTTTGTTGTATTTTACTTCCGGATAGACCTCGAGGAGAGTGGTGCATCTGTTGTCAGTGTTTTATTTCTTGCAGTATTTGCATTTAACTGTGACAGTGCCGACGGTACCATGTCGTTTAGCCGTGTTTCCACTGCATGGCTCGGCTCTGCTGACTTGTACTAGTGCTGCGTTTCATTGCGAGTCGGAAGTCGCTAGTTCAGAAAGGGTTTTCCCCGATCTCTGGTATAAATGCGTCCAGTGCATGTGCTCGGGAAAATTGGACGTCTGCAGAAAAGTGTCTTATTCATGGCAAGTCTCTGAACTGTAAAGGTATTTACTTATCACACTTCTAAAGAGGCGTGTGAGCTAGTGCCACATGTCCGTAAAAGACCTCAATAAAGCACGATCAACTGCACTCAAAAGTCTTATTACTGATGGCACTAGTACTATTCATAACTGTCTACAATAGATCAAACCAGGCAGCCAAGCTGAGCCGTTCCATGCAGTCAAAACCTGGCAAAAGTAGTAACATATGGCATTGGTTTTGCACCCTGTACGATGCATTAATCTATACTTTCAATCCTCTAGGTGAGTCACAGCTGTGTCTTTATGTGTAAGGTGCTGTGTTTACAGAGGAATGCAAAATGCAGAAAGGTATTTTCTTGCAGTCGATTTTCCGACATTGGTAAGTGTTGTTTTTGAAGTGCTGCGTCAAATGAAGTTGTCTGTTATTTACTCCCTCAGATTCAGTGCACATGACATGCAAGCAGGCTGCCACTCAAGACACCCCGGTGAAGTCTTTCCAGTGTGGACACTGTACACTCTTATTCAAATCAAGGGTCTACCTTTTTGAACACCTCAACAAGGTGCACGGCCTCGATGTAGATGTTGCTCTCAGAGATGCTGGTTTAAAATCCAGTGGGACTAACAATACCAGCACTGACAATGATAGCAACAGTTCAGGAATGGGATGTGAATGGGATGCTTCAAAAGAACAGGAGAAACGGTGTGAAAAAAACGTGATAGAAAATCAAATCAGGTCTGAAAACCCAGAGACCAGTATTCATTTGACTGACCAGGACAAAAACAACGACCAAGCTGCCATAGCAAAAGAGATTTCCTCCGTTATTTCAGTTCTGCCTACCTCAAAAACTAAATGCATTATCAGCTCATCAAAGGATCTGAAAACGTACAAGAGGCCATTGCAAGTCATCACTAAGTACTTCACAGTTTTACCTGCATCAAATAGAAAACCTCCAATCAACTTAGCTGACAGCCCAGTGCTTTTTGGTAGCACCAAAGAAACCCTGATACTGCAAGAATCTCCTACAGACTACAGTCCACACAGTAGTGGTGTGTTCAAAGTCACTGCAAAGCCCACAATAGATCTGTCTGACAGATCTTCTAATAACCATTTTTTACTAGATGACAGCTTGCTAGTTAGTGACCTGAGTTCACAGAAGCCCAAGGAAGAATTCAAGAGGACCACTAATGAAAGCTCAAATTGTCCTCCAGCTAAAAAAGCAAAGTCTGACGAAGAAAATACGAAGGGAAAGAGAGATAAAGCAAACACAATTAAACAACCATCATTTGAATTTAGCGAAGATGAAGAAGAAAAGAAGGGAAATCTTGTTAATGGAGACATGGGAAGCCGGCAAGTTTATTTTTGTAAGCACTGTGACTACAGTGACGTGCGCATGAGAAATATATCAGCCCATTATCAGAACAACCACCCTTATGTGCGATATAACGCTGTCTACATTCGGGATCCAAGTGACCAGAGTGCTACCTTTCGTTGCCTGGAGTGTCCAGTTGAGTTTTTAAGTGTAGCTGACCTCCGTAGACACTACACTGAAAAACACCCAGAGGCTCCAAATATATTCATGATGCAGTCATGTGAATTCCGTTTGGTTTACAAATGTTTTGTGTGTCCGTTTACCACCACTGGGTTGAAGGTAATGGAAGGACATTACAAGCAAAGTCACCCATCACATAAAGTGGATAGTCCCTTGATGTACTGCAAGTATTCTGCAACCAAATACCAAGAGGCACCATCGCAGTTGATAACATGTGAAAAAGCACTCAGCCCACAAGATCCTGAGAGTTCCTGTACACCATGTAAGGAGGTTAAAAATGAACCCTCACCCAAACCTACCACCTCCAAAGGAGCTGACGTGACATTGTATCATTGCAACAAGTGCGAATTTAGTCATAAGTCAGTTGTTGTCATGCATGTTCACTATCAGAAAAACCACCCAGATGAAGCAGTCACTATAGACAAGATCAAACAGTCTGCTCATGTTAAGTCACATACAACATCACAGATGGTGACTGATAGGTTGTCAAACTCTGTGACAGTAGAAGAACCTACACCTCAGAAGAACACATCATATTCCTCTGTGAAAGAAACAAGAAACGAAGCTGACACAGTTTCACAGGAAAAGATGTCATTTCCCTTGGGAAATCCTAAGGACAAACCTGAAACCTCTAAGACTCATCCAGAGTCTCTGAAAACTAAGGAAATAACATTTTCTGAGGACAGAAGTAAAGGAATGAACTTGCCTACTGAACATAGTGGATCGTCTACTGGAATGGACAATTTATCCAGCAGTTCACCAAATATATTGTTTTACTGCCAGATCTGCAGTTATTCAAGCACAAACGTCAGGAGCGTTGTTGGTCATCATAATGCAAAACATACTACTAATGCACCAACAGATTTTGAAAAGGTTATGCGCTACAGTGCTAAGATGCAGAAAAACAAACTACAAAGTGAAACTAAAGCTAAATTGTCTGATTCTAAACCTGAACAAGTTGAGGTATGTAGTAAAAAAGAAGTTAAACATAAAGAGAATGTGGCAGCAGATGCTTCGGTGACGACTACATTTAATCCTTATGCATGTGCAGAAAAATTGTTTTACTGCCAAAAGTGCAACTATGGAAATGTATCTGTATTTGGTGTATTGAGCCATCAATCCAAAGTTCACCAAAGCATTAATTCCAGCAGAGAATCTATTATTGAACACACAACTTTGATGCATGATCAAATTGAAAAATCAAAATCTCAAGCAAAGGAGTTAGACTTTACTACACATCTACCTCTTCCTCTTATCAACGAGGCTGATGGAGATATGTTTTTCTGCCACTTTTGTAACTATAGACAGAATTCTGTCAAGCAGGTGCTGCGCCATTACTTGAAAAAACACCGTGGATTTGTTGTTGGTGGCGAACAAGTCCGTCTGTATACTTCTATGGTTTTCAAACAGACAGGAAATGAAAAGAAGAAACTTGTTTCAGCATCACCCTCAACAGAGGCCTCCCAAACACAGAGGACCCTTCAGTGCCAGAGATGCACATACAAAACTCAATATGTGTATCTTTTGAAGAGGCATTTACAGAAAATCCACAAGTCAAGTCACTCCGTCACAGATGTTTTAAGAGTATGTTTTAAACAAGGAACTTTACAGACAGGGTATCACTGCGAAATGTGTGTTTTCTCTCACAAAGAAGCAGCAGCTGTCTACGAACACTACCAGGAACAACACCCAGGACATAGACCAAGCCTTGAGTATGTGACCACTCAGTTGTATGTCGGTCCCAAAACATGCATTTCTAAAAAGAAGAAACCACAAAGAAAGCACACCGATAGTATTAGTGAAGGTGATGACACTGATGGCAGCATACCATCTCAAGATGAAACCAAGACTTACTCGTGCAGAGCATGTTCATTTAAAAGTAGCTCAATGTCAGTTATTACACGCCACTATCGGGCTGTTCATCCTTGGGCTGTAAAAGAAGATGGCTCAGTCTTAGATGTCATCAGCGGCAAGAAGCAGAGTGTCATCAGGCAGGTGGAAGACCAGAGTGAAATTCCTGTGACATTTGAGACCTACCAAGTGCCTCTTGAATTTGACAATGCACAGGATTCATCACATGAAGCAACAGAAAAATTCAAGTGCCATTTATGCCCTGCTAAGTTTCCTACCCAACGCAGCCTCAACATTCACTGTGGAATGAAACACCAAGAAGATGTAACTGAAAATTTAGACGAACAGCAAGGAGAGTCAGAGCAACTCCAAACACGACTGCATGTCTTTAAGTGTCCACATTGTACCTACGTGAATACCAGTTATCACGGAGTTCTCACTCACTGCCAGATGAAGCATCCTGCTCTTGAATCCAGAGCAGACAGTCTTTATGTGGATGAAGCACGTTCACACAACTGTTTGAAAAGAAATGGTCCTGATTTGAGACTGAGTGGGTACATGTGTAAAACCTGCCCACACATCTATGCAACGCTGGAGAAGCTGAACAAGCACTGCGAGAGGGACCATAATGGTACAGTGACAAACGCACCCATATCAGCTGGGACTAAGAAAAATCAATACAAGAGCCACAGCGTTCAGGGATCTAAAGTATCGAAAGCTTCCTTTTTAAGTAAGAAATTAAGGTGCCAGCACTGTTCTTATACTTGCAGCACAAAACTTGGGATTGCTCGACATGTGCATTTTCATCACAACAACTCATCCATTTCACATTCTCGGGATTCTTTATTCAGATGCACCCTGTGTTCTAGGACCTATTTTAGGAAAAAGCGTCTTGGAAACCATTACATCAACAAACATGGAAAGGAAAGCTTCTTAAAATACTATCTACCAGTATACAAGCAGGGCCATGAGAAGCCAGCGGCAATAGTTCCTGATCACCCTTCAACTCAACAACCAGAAAACTCTTCTGAAGCAAGGCAATCTAACGCGACTGCAGAGAAAAACAAAGTATTAGTCTACAAATGTCCAAATTGTCCCTATGTGAATGCCAGCTACCATGGCACTCTCACTCACTGCCAAATGAGGCATCCCGACCTCATAGCCAGGGCAGATGAACTTCAAACACATGAAATACTTTCAACCAACATGGTCAGTTGTAAAGTCGGAAAATCTTCTAATGAAAGAGGATACTTGTGTGCAAAATGTCCACAAATTCATGCATCAGTGAAGAAACTCAAAATCCACTGTGCGAGGGACCACAGTCGAGCTCAGGCAGACACATCTGAGCATTCAATTGAAACAGAAACTGAACAACCTGATGACGACTCAGTATTGGAGGCTGACTCCACAGCAATTGGTCTGAGTCCCGAGTTGGGCAGTCCAGAGACATGTCAAACAAGCCCACCAATAGTAAAGAACAAGGAAACACTGTACAAGTGCCACATCTGTAACTATATGGGAATGCGCCGAAGATACCTGTATAGTCACTACAAAAAGACACATAAATTTGATGCAATTGCCACATGCAAATTGCTACAGAGATATAACAAAGATAAACGCAACCAGGCCGTCAATCTGCCGGAATCTGAGGAAAGTGCAGATGTCAAATGTAAGATGTGTCCAAACTTAAAGTTTGACTCATCTCAGCTGCTTATTGACCACTATAGTGCTTTTCACAGCTCAGATTGCATATCAGATTTCACTGTGTTATCACAAGCATCAAAGAGGACCACAGGACTTTACAAATGTGCCCACTGCATGAAACAAATGAACGGAATAAAAAAGCTTTGTTACCATCTGGATCGGCATAGAGAAAAAAAGATGGCAGAGGCGGCAAAGACAAAGGCATCATCTGTCATTGAGCCATCACCAGAGGCTGAAACCACAGAAGTAAGTTGACTCTGTCCATATAATGCAATATAATCATTTATTCTCTTGATTCTTTGCTACATTCTTTTGCTACATGTGAGCTTAACATTTGTCAACAATTGCTGTTTTTAATTTTCAGCTCTGTAGGGAAGATGAAATGCCCATGTTAGAAACTGTGGAAGAACTAACCCAGTGGAACGTGGCGCCAGTAGCGACCTTAAATTTGCCACCAAGTCCTCTGTCATCGCATTCAAAGCCCACTGACCTGGAGGAACCAGAGCAAAAATCAAGAGAACACACTTGCAAACAGTGTGAGCGGACATTCATGTCGCTGAGGGGTTTGCGTTCGCATGAGCGCAGCCATGCAGCCCTGGCATCCATCAAGAAACTGAACAATCTGTCTACCTCAGCGTTAAAGCACAAGTAAGATTAATTTTGGTGATCTGAAGTTATGAATTAAGATCAAGAATAACAAAATGAGTCTGTCTGCATTTAAAAATGTCAAAAGTTAGATCCATCATTATTTGATACCATCCTTTAGGATACATAAAAAATGTTACATTTGGGATTACACTTCCATATGAGTGTGCACATTCAAATAGCTTTTTTTATATATATATTAGGGCTGTCAATCGATTAAAAAAAATCAACTAATTAATCACAAATGTATGTAATTAATCGTGATTAATTTATCAATAAATTAATTGCATTTTTGCATCTATCATAACTGTATGTATATCTGACTGTACTTCATTTAGATATTTTCTTTGCCATTATCTCAACAGCGTTAAGAAATACCTCCTCTACAAAGCTGGGACTATTCGGCCTTTCTTATGTAGCGTCTGTTCCTTTCGGACGACTGTCATGGACCTGTGGAAGTGTCATTTTATGAAAAAACACCAAGGTGAGTAACCTATATATAATGTACCGTTTCTTAACATTCGGTAAACTGTAAACACATATCATGTCACTATGATCCCACTGTTTCACCTGACATATTTGATCAAAAAACATACTGAATTATCAGCAAAATTGTCTGTTATCTTGATCAATATGTGGCACATTCAAGGTGATCAAACTCACTTTATGCTGACAAACTGTCCTACAATCCTCTGTTCTAAATTGTCGTAACTATAAATGTATATTGAGGAATTTAGATTGTGTAGCCTGTACACTAATAATTGTCTTTACAGCACTTTTAGTGTAATAATGTAAGTTTTTCTGTTGTTCATTCCATGTTCATGCTCCTGCTGGATGCCCAGATGTCATTATGGATCTGGCTGAGACTGACAACATAGATGAGGAGAGCTTTCAGCAGTCTGACAGGGAGGCCCAGAATTCACCAGAGGAGCTGAACAATTTTTCTGAACTTGATGAAGAACTGGAAATTGCTGAGAGTAAGTCATCCCTGTTTGTTTTAGGAATAAATAAATAAAATCTTAATGTATCTAACTGTCAAAAGTTGATTATATACACTTTTCATGCATCAGTGGCTATACAGAAACCATGTTTTCTTGTATTGATAGGATCGCTGTATTTGGAGCCCCCAGATGTGCAGAGGCAGTTGAACCACTACAACTTAATGGCACAGGCTAGTGCTGCATCAAAAGCAAATGTGCAAGCATCCAAGTTACCTGAGAACAGTCTGCTTCACTGTGAAATGTGCAATTTCAACACTGGACACCTGTCAAGTATGCGACGACACTACCTTAATCGCCACGGAAAGAAGATCCTCAGGTGTAAAGACTGCAACTTTTTCACTGGTTTAAGGTAAGCTACAAGCAACTTATTACTGTTTTGAATATACAGTACATTCAATTATATTTAGCAGACAAATATAGTTTATTGCTCTGTCTCTAAAAGATATTTTTTTTATTATTATTATTATTATTATTATTATTCTTCTTCTTATTCTTATAACTCTATAAAAGAGAGAATCATCTCTCACATTTTCAAATCTGTCATTTGTCTTAAAGATTTCATTTGTGAGTGCAAAAGTTGTCTTCAAACCATCATATTTTGTAACAGACATGGGTTTATGTCACTTGTTTCTCCTGCCTTTATTAGGAAAACTCTGGAATTGCACATTGAGACTGGTCACTCTACCTTCCAGTCAGAACCTACTCATCAGAAAGACCTCTGCTGCCCTTTCTGCCTCTACCAGACCAAAAACAAGAATAACATGATCGATCACATTGTCTTGCATCGTGGTAGGTTATAGCTGTTTGACAGGATTCAGTGTTCCTACCCACTGATACGTTGATCTGCAACGTTTAGTCTATTTGTTTCTTTTGTTTTCAGAGGAACGTGTTGTGCCTATAGAGGTGAGTCGACCGAAGCTGTCCCGTTACCTTCAAGGCATCGTATTCCGCTGTCACAAATGCACTTTCACAAGCGGCACTGCTGAAAACCTGTGTCTGCACATGATGAGGCACAATGACATCAAACCATACAAGTGTCGGCTGTGCTACTTTGACTGCACGCAGCTGAGCGACTTGGAGGCACACCTGAGTGACAAGCATCAGGTGAGTTCAGAGAGTATCACATATTCACACATTTACCAAAGACTTCCTGGAACTATGGAGCCACAAGAAACTGAACTACCAACAAAAGGTTGCTATCATAACTATAAAGATTATGAAAATTAGTGGTGTCATTTGGGACAAAGTTTACACACATTTGACTTTTTGTCACCCTTGCACACTTTCTAGTCTAGTCTATTCTCTGCACGCTTGAGGGATTAACTCACAGTGCACAGTGTTGTCTTAATAAAACAGTAATGCCAGTGGAATTGTACATCATTTAAGTAAAACAGAGAGAGATTCAGTTAGTCGAGTGCCACATCCAGTCTTGAATGCCAGCCTTAAACTTGACTGTCCACAGAATGTATCTGTCCAGGTAATGTGATTTCATAAAATGATTTCCCGCTCAGACAATGAGCTCTCACACCTTCCTGCACTCAGATCAATCCTGTCAAGGTTCAGTGCTTAGGGGTTTGGGGAGAACACTGGAACTTTGTTTCACTCTCTAGTACTATTGCTAACAACATAACATTGTTCATATCCACCTCCAAATTTGATCTCAAGAATTCAGGATTCACTGGAAAGTACTACCTTTAGAGCAAGGAGTAATAAACTGCTAAATATGATCTTGCTTCCTCCAGCTCAAACACAGGCTTCCAAATTGTTTTTTTTGTTTGTTTGTTTTTTTGCAGTAAAAATTGGTTGTATAGGTTCTTTTATAGGTTGTTTATTTGTTTTTTCTTTTGTGCAGGTTTTGAGGAATCATGAGCTTGTGGGTCAGGTCAGCCTCGATCAGCTAGAGGCAAGGGTTTGCACAGTGCCAGAAGAGGAAGTGGAACCTTCGTCTAACTTGGAGCGCCACAACAACAGCGAGGATGCAAAAATAGAGGGGATTGACGGTAAAGAAGTTCCTCTTGAGCCTCAAGTTAAGAACCTGGAAGAAAATCACATTGGAAAAAATACTACACTACAGATTGTGGAAGTATATCAGAACCAAGGGCCAGATGGCACGAATGGAAATGAAGAAAGCTCTTTATTAGACCTTCAGTGTGAGAATACAAAACTAAACACTGCTGTCCAAGAGAAGCATGAGCAGGAACCACAAGAACATACAGACAGTGCAAGAGGACAGGAGATAGAAAATATAGCAGAACAAAAAAATGGAGAAGAGAGCAATGCAGCAATCCAACATGAGAAATACAGTTGTCCAGAAAAAGAGACGCAGACAAATGAGAAGCAAGACCAACCGAAATTCAGAGATGGTGAGGATGGTGACGACAGTAAAACTTTCACACAACAAAAAGAGGAGGCAGCCGAACAGACCTCAACATCGCATCATAAAAGAGCTGAGCAGGCACAGGCCCACAAGCTACATATTAAAGCGCTAACGCAAAGAAAACTGAATGTTGACGCTAGAGTAGAAGATGATATACTTCGTCATATCCTATTGCTTGATGACGATGGCAGCAGGATACACAGGAAGGCAAATCAGGATAGAAGGGTTAAGGTAAAGCAGAACATTGAGTCTGAGGTTGTAGATAACACAGAGGGCATTTCAACATCTGCAAAGACAAATTTTTGGCAGGCAAATAACATCAATGCTCAAGAGTGTTTGAAGGTTGATAAGCTTTTGCTAACTCATACACCTAGGTGTGGACCACTCAAGATAAGCCATAAGGAGATCTTAGGTGTCACATTTACAAACTGCAAAGAGGAACAAGTGCAAAATCAGAAAAACTGTGAGGAGGTACAAGACCCCTATGGGGAAATGCCAGTACTTGAGAATGAATATCTCAAAGAAGAAATGCAAACTCATAGTTGTTCCGAGGAAGATCAGAGTGTTCATCTTGAGCTAAAGGAGGACAAAAAGGATGAGATGATTGCTAAAGATGATGACCATCAGGAGGGTGATGGAGTAACGGAAGCTGAGAATCCACATGTGCCCAACGGTAAGACAGTAAATTAAATATTCAGAACATAATTGACAGAACACAACTTTTGATGTACAATAAAGAGCAACACTTCAAAACAACCTCAAGTTTCTGCACCAGGAAGTTGTAATAGGCATTCATTACTATTTTCTTATATTTTTTTTAGACTTGATTAATGAGTCCTGTCGCAGCAAAAAAACGACAGATTAATGGTTTCATGTCAATAATACTGGGTTGCAGCCCTAGTTATGTCTGAGAAACAGCATGTGACACCAGCTAAAGTTCATTTCTCTTGTTCTTCAGGTGCAACCACTAATCGAGTAACAGTGGAAGAGAAACGGTTTACTTGTGAGTTTTGTGGACGAAACCTCACAAACAGTTCTGAATTGGAGCGCCACATCCTTCGTCATAGAATATGAAGTTTTTCTGTTATGGACAGTAAAGTGGGCTTCCACTGTTGATTTTATGTGGTGGGCTAGATTTTCTTTTCACAAAATGTTCCATACTTTCTTACTGTACTGTGTATTTTGGAACAGCCAGGTTCCAAATCCATTTTACATTGTTTTGTAGATTTTAAATGTTTTCTAACGAAATGTTTTTATGATACAGCTGTAGGATTAACTTTGCGATTTAATAAATCAAACTTGAGAACCAATACAGTGATTGTATAAAGTGTGACACATTGTCATCAAAATCTTATTTAGATTTGTTTTGTTTAAATGTATTAATGGATATCTGTGTTTACCGTTTTATTCTTTTTAAGAAATGAATTCATTATTACTGTAAATGTAAAAATCTTAACACTGTGAACTACTGTTACATATACATTTGTATCAAACATTTCTGTTTAGTACCTAGACCATTTCAGACCAACTTTAAAATCTATGATTGTGGAAAAGCTTGTGCTGCTTTTAGGTACGTCAACATGAGTTGTTGTGTACCTCACCAGTGAGCAAATAAATGCGTTCACTTATTTCTATAATGGCTTTTCTTTATGTTGATAATAAACTTTTGTTTACTTTCTGACTTTTTTTGTCGCATTCATTGCATGCATCATTTACTTTTGTTGTAAATAAACTGAATGTGTTATTGCCACACTTTGTATCTTTCCTGTGTCATTATGCTGTAGAGATATCTGTATAGATCATATCAAAAATAAATTGTAAAAAACAAGCCATGTTGGCAGCATGTGGGAGCAAAGAAGTTAATCATGCACATATCTTATGGGTGTGCCCTAAGTTGCGCTCCTTCTAGGATGGTGTTGGTGCTATAATTAAATATGTTTTGGGGTATTAAATGAATGCAAAACTATGTACCTTGCAAATGTAACTGAATGTGTAACTGGAAATGATAGATATATAGTCAAGATACTACTAATTGCAACTAAGAAGGCAATAACAAGGAAGACTGGCACAAGACTGAATCTCCAACCATAGAACAATGGCTCGATCTATTGTATGGAAAAAATTACCTGCCAACTTCAACTGAAGGATAATGTCTCTGCTACTAAATGGGGGGGGAAAACTGGTGTTGCGTGACATAACGAAAAACATGTATGCACTGAATACTGTCTGAACCAAAGGAACCTGATTTGTATTCAACTGTACAGACTATGGATACCTGCAGCCATGACTGTTTGTATTTATATTTTCTGATCTTTCTCTGTTGTCTCTTTTCTCATTGTATGTATGATCAAAAACTTAATAAACATTACAGTTTTAAAAAATATATATATAAAAAACAAACAGCTTCTGTTTTTTGTTCAATGGTTCTGTAAATAGTTGGGTTACTATTGTGTTTTTAAGCTCAAATCTGTGGCTGTTGTGTTAATAGTTTTCTGATAAATGTATAAAACTTCTGATCAATCCGTCCATCCATATTTTCTAATCACTTAACCTCACTAGGGTTGTGGAGGGCTGGGGCCTATTAGGCGAGAGGCGGGGTCGGCCTTCTGATAAATTTGAAATCTTAAATGAATAACTTCCCGTTAGTCCGATTTAAGACACGCCCATTCCCGGTACAAATACAGATAATCAACTAAATTATCTGTATTTGTATCGGTACAAATACAGATAATTTAGTTGATTAGTTAGTTAATAGGTCTTAACCTCACTGGCTATAAACACTGAGTTGCATGCACAGGAGAATGGACACGTTGGACTAACATTAAATCCAAGGGAAATATTTAATTATCAGATCAGAACATACATTTAAAGATATGAGCAGTTCTAGAAATAAAAAAAAATAATAATATGATGTTTTGTTTCCTATGAGTAATCATGAAGCAACTTGCTCACTGATGGAGGGTAGGCAACAAATACTTGAACGCCTGCGCAACGCGGAAATACGAGCTTACGAGACGCACTTGAAGGCAGCATTTTCGCCCGCGTGCGTGGGTTACGACGCATTCTTGTCATCCAAATGTAAGAGGACACCGCTTCCTGGTGTGGAGTAATAATAATGGGCTGATGAGAGAGTGAGAAGGTAGTCGGTAACAGTCCACGGTGTGACCTGCTCTGATTTGACGAGTCTGCGGATAAAGTGTAAGTGCACAGGCTGTTTTGATGGTTTGTTTTCACTGGGTTGGCTGTAATAGTTGTACCGGAGAAGATGTGATGTGGATTAAGAGATGTGGTCAGTCTCACTGGATCGATATCATCCAGTGCGGAAGCAACAACCTGTAGAGGATGTGCTTTTTTATTTTTGAGCAAGAGTAACAGTTTGAAAAGTCAAATATTTGCATGTCAAATATGTTGTGGAGTTGCTGAGATCAACTTGAGAATATTTTTCCAGTTGTTTCCTCATTCCTTGTGGTGCACCCTTCTGTTTTTTTCTTTTTTTTCTGCCTTTTTAGATGACTTAATGTAAGAAACATTCACTGGAGACTGTGATAAGACCTTTACTGGAATACACCTTGCCATATCAGTAACTTTCACATCATAAATACTACACACTGACTAACTGAGCCACCCATGAAACTAAACTATTTACTCTGTTAATGTCTAAGATCTACCCATTAATGTGCAGATTACTAATTTAACTCATTGTTAACTCGCAGGCTTTTCCCGCAGTTTTCTAGACATGTAATTGTAGATTCATACAAAGGTGTTCGGTTGTGATACTTTAAAGATATTCCAGTTTAACTTACAAACCTTAAACACGCTTAAATGTAAAAAAAAAAAAAGGAAAAGAAAAAAAAAGTGTCTCCAATTCAACAAATATGGAAAATAAAGTTTCTAATGATGATAAATAGAACATTTAGTGAATTTTCTCTTTCTCTGTCGTTCCTGGAAACTTTCAAGGAAATTGCAGACCTGTAAAATTAAAATGTGTGGCACTTCCTCAATGGGTTACTTGTTCCGGTTCTTTGAGATTATAACACATGTTTATTGTACTGTAAATGTAATGTACTGTCAGGGTCTCTTCTAACGACTGTATGTGTTTTACTTTCAAATTGGAACAGAAGAGACACTGTATTCAGTCGGAGAAATGTCTGCCGTAAACAAATCTGCAGAGGATGGCGACTCCTTCTCTTCAAAGGTCATCTACATAGTATTTATCATCCTGCTTCTGGACCTGCTGGGATTTACACTGATTCTACCTCTGCTGCCTTCAATTTTGGACCATTATGCACAAATGGGGGTTAGTTTTGTTTTGAGTTTTTCAAGAAATAACATCCACAGGGTACTTTAAATGGGAATCGTACAGGTGATAAAATATATCAGCTGGACCAGAACAGAACACTGGTAAAAAATTTAAAAAAACTACATTGCTATGTCATTCATTACATTTAATTGTCGCCTCTAAATCAGAGATATAATTAGCGTTTGTATGCCCCACACCTGTTTGGAAAAAAATGTGTGCATCAGACATTCTCTTGGCAAGAGTACATCAGTTTCACCAGTGTTTATGGTTTGCAACAGAATAAACTGATTCTGCTGCAGTACAAAAAAGAATAAGAAAAAAATATGGGGTGACAGTGTGCAGCAGATTTGGATGTCTGTCACATCTTTTGAACAAAGAGGGTTTTGTACGAAGAATCTGTTTCATAAAAAAACATAACCAACTCTGTGTTGCTGAATAGATTAGTAGTCACAGGCTGTTTCTGTGTGTGAGTCTGCATGCTGACTCATGCTGAATTGACATCTTTACTTGTTTGTATTTTCCAAGTGTGATGTTGTATTCCCGGTGTTTTTTTTCTTGCATACAGGATGTTGTGTATCAGTCTCTTCAGAGTGTTGTGGACTGGTTCAGGGAGGCCGTGGGGATTCCTTTGGAAAAGAAATACAACGCTGTCCTGTTTGGAGGTATTATATCACCTTCTATATAGCTTATGCAGAGCTGTACTTTTTTGTGACACTGTAACAACATTCATTTGTGTGCTCCTCAATTTGTCTTTCAGGTCTGATCGGGTCACTGTTTTCTCTGCTGCAGTTTCTATCGTCGCCTCTAACGGGGGCTCTGTCAGACCGCCATGGCAGAAGACCCTTACTCATCCTTACCACAGTGAGTAAAACACCATATTACACCACTTTGATTATGACTTATATAAACCGTGTTCTTTAACATTGGAAGTCATATAGAAAAGAGCAGCAGTGTTATAATATCATTATTGTTTGTCAAACATAGAGTCATTCACTTTGCACAGTTTGTACTCTTACTTGTGTAAGGAACCACGCAGCTTTGCCATCGGTGCCGATTCATGCGGGTCTAATTGGGTGCCTTATTTTCCAGTTAGGGCTGATCTCCTCCTACGCAGTCTGGGCCGTTTCCCGGAGCTTTAGCATGTTCCTTTTGTTTCGAGTAATTGGGGGCATTTGTAAGGGCAACGTCAGCCTTTGCACTGCCATCGTGGCCGACTTGCCTTGCCCGAAAGCACGGAACCGAGGAATGGTAGGCACAGACTTTCTTTGGTAATAATGTGATCGAATGCATGCTCCATCTTTGTGCATAGATTATTGTGATCAGATTCAGCTAGTTTACTGTTTTCTCTTTTCTTCATATATTACTGTGACTATCATTACATAATGTTTCTGATTAGCTATTTATTACCCTAAGTCACACCTGATATCTAACTTCAACTTCATCATCACCAGGCCATGATTGGCATTGCCTTCTCCTTGGGTTTCACCGTTGGACCTCTGATGGGTGCCTACTTTGCCATCAGCTCAAGAACAACAGGAAATATCTTCTACCAGACTCCAGCACTGCTCGCCTTGGCCTTTAGTGTTGCTGATCTGGTGTTCATTTGGCTCATGCTGCCAGAGACACTCAAAAAGGATGTCAAGGTAGACTAAAGAAACATTTACACTCCCAAATGATAAACTGAATCACACACACTTTTAGTCAATGGACAGAAGGCTTTTTTTTGTTTGTTTTGTTTGCGGTTGATACTCACACTGAAGTGTGGAGCTTTGCTGGGAACACAGCGCTTCTTCACACAGACATTACATTTGACATAATTGTCCTTGTTTCATCCTAGGATCCTTCAACAGGGTTTGGGGACTCCAGGGACCTTCTGAACCCATTATCTTTGTTCCATTTTACAGCTGTTACCAAATCAAAAGACCCACCTTCAAAAAAAAGTGCGTACTGCACATGGATTCTTCTATGAGGCAGGAGCTGACACACATATGACCCATAATTGAACTTTGGCACGTTGACTGAAATTGGGCATGTCTTTACAGGAATGCAGAAACTACATGTGCTGGGCCTGGTTTATTTTTGCTACCTCTTCCTGTTCTCTGGTCTGGAATTCACATTGAGTTTTCTGACACACCAACGCTTCCAATTTACAAGGTATGAAGTCAAAGATAAAGCTGTGTACTCTGTCAGCAGCATTGTGTGTGTGTGTTTGTTTTTTTTACAAGCATTTTTCTCTCACTAGTATGCAGCAGGGAAAGATGTTCTTCTTTATTGGTGTCATCATGGCTCTGATCCAGGGAGGTTATGCTCGCAGAATCAAACCCGGGCACCACATCAGAGCTGTTCATATGGTATGTGTTGACACAAAGGTTGCAATGATTTACCATTTATGCTGCTAAAAACACACAACCACACCTCTGCACACCTGAACCCTGTTGTTTGTTTTTAGGCAATCATAGCGTTAATCCCAGCGTTCATTCTCATCGGGCTCTCATGGAACATACTGATGCTTTACAGTGGCTTGGCGTTATACTCATTTGGTGAGCTCAAGTTTAAACTGTTAAGTTGAACCTTTTATCGTATCCAGAAATGTGCAAAATTCAAATGCAATGATTCTGTCTTTATGTTTCCTGTCATTCTTTTTCTTACAGCAGCTGCAATCGTAGTTCCATGCCTGTCGACGCTTGTTTCTGACCATGGTGAACCTCTTTTTCATGCTTATTTATTGAAACTCACAGAGCATTTTCATGTTATACTATAATGTGCATACTTTGTGGATATTCCTTCAGGCTCTGCCAATCAGAAGGGTACGGTCATGGGGATTTTGCGTAGTCTGGGCGCTCTGGCCCGAGCACTGGGACCAGTGGTGGCATCCTCAGGTAACAAAGACTGATGCCACCAAATGCTGCTAAAATCTGAAATGTGTTGACAATTTATGAAGCCTTAGCCAGCACAGTATTTGAATGCATAATTTGAAGTACCTTATTCTTCCTTATTCTTGTGTTTTCTTCACAGTTTACTGGATCGCTGGAGCTCAGATATGCTTTCTTCTCACATCAGCCTCTTTCATTATACCTCTGGTTCTTCTGAGAACTGCTCAGAGGCTAAAGGAGGAGTGAGAGACACAAAGACTTGGAAGAGACATTTTGATGTTTTATAAGTTTGATGAATGTTAAAATGTTTACATCATGCAAGAAAACAAGCACTGACTTAGTACTGATATAAGCAAAAATAATAAGGAGATGTTTACTTTCTGCACTGTTCAGCAAGTATTAATACATGAAACAAAATAATGCAATAAGACGATGCACATGCCTAAACAGAGAGATGTTATTGTACAAATGAGAAATGAGTGGACATAAAATTGTGAAATGTTTGAGTTTGGTTGGATTACATATAACATTTATGCTCGTGGAACATATATATCATTTTTATAATTCAGTATTTTATCACTCAGAGTTTGTATTTTACAAAATCGCTTTTTTATTTTAGCTGAGTTTAAAAATGTGGATATTCTATTTTCTTGTAATTATAAAAGAATAAACAAGAAAGTCAACATCTGTCTATGAGGATTAGTTTTTTTTTACTTATTATTTTATTTTACTGTATTAAAAAAAATCAATGAACTTCATTTCAGAGGTGGAAAGTTATCAAAAGTACAAACTACAGTTAAGTACTGTCCTCACGTAAAACCTTGAGGTAGGCTACATGTATTTAAAATAAGTGTTTCATTTCTATATACATTTTACTCTGCAACATGTACAGTATATGACAGATTAAGATGTCCCTTAAACATTAGCATTTCTATAGATGAATCTACTCTTTACAGTATACAAATGGGTATACCCGTCAACATCAACAATAAAATGCTGCTTTACTTACAATATGTTAACCAAGGATGCACAATATAGACTAAAATACAGAGATAAAGGTGTTAGAAATGCTCTACAAGACAGGGTCACCGCATTTATGTAATAATGTGCATGTAATAATGATTGATTGATATTGAGCCCTATCTATCTATCTATCTATCTATCTATCTATCTATCTATCTAAAAAAACTGTAATATACACTATAAGAGTAAAATAAAAGGGCAAACACAACGAACAGACAGAAGTGTCCTTCAGACTATACAATAAACAACAGACAAGTGTACAGATAAAAAAAAGAGTACTAAAGGTAAAGTGGCATGATATAAATAATATTGCACTTTATTTTGCTAATTTACTGTATATACTTTTGTGCAATATATTTTATTTACTATTGCTATTTTGATATTTTATTATGTATAGTTTGTTCTTTGTATATTTTTATTCTTAAATTGTTGTCTATCGTGCACTGCAATTTCCCAGTTTGGGATAAATAAAGTATATCTATCTATCTATCTATCTATCTATCTATCTATCTATCTATCTATCTATCTATCTATCTATCTATCTATCTATCTATCTATAAATAAATAAATCTTACAGCTTTGGTGAGTACTAAAAGTACTAAAAGTGAAGGGATAGGAGTTGGAGTTTTGGCTGTAGGTTTGACTCAAATAAAGGATATTTGAATGGCGACATATTAATGAATTAATAACTAACAGAAGCGCATTTATGTTGTATTTCTTGTCACTGTTGTACCTTTTTATAAAGTCACCAGAGGATGTCGCTGTAAGCTCTCCACACACTGTAAACATCAGCTGTTTCAATCAGGTTCACTGCTAGCTGCTGATGCTAAGCTATCAAACAGGTTGCTCAGCCTTGGTAGACAGGCTCACTGTTTGTGGATTATACGAGCTGCAGACAGACAGAGACAACACATGGACGACCGAGTGAGCATGCGGACATGTGACTGCCTGTAGGAAAACAAACAAAAAAAAACCCCTGAAAATGGACAAGGTATCTGACGAAAGTAGCGGGTGTATTTCAGGCTAATGCATGCAGCTAAACGTGAGCTAACTTTTTATTTTTAGCAAACTTTAGCTCGCTGTTGTAAACAGGTGTGTGATCATTTGTTTTGACCACCACCACCAGCAGCAGCAGCAGCAGGGTGTAGGTTTAAAAAACAATAAGTTTTGACCGGTTACTTAAAAAAAAGTTGTGATATATAATATTAGCCATGCTAGCTATAAATTTGAGCTAACAGCTCTGTAACTTCACTTGTTGTTAAAGTTTGAATTTAACATATTTAATCTGTGAGTCTAAAACGTGGATAGGGAGGTAACTTAACATGACTCGACTTAAAGCAGCAGTCAGTAATGTGCCAAAGGTCAGACTATCTTTACTTTCCCCCCCTAGGAGAGCAAGCTGTCATCTGCTGTCCAGTCTTTGGACTACAAACATCAGAGGAGACAGAGGAAGGAGTCTGCTGAGCCACACACAGCCTCATCACCAGCCTTTATCTTACCTAATCCATACCTGTCTGACCAGAGTTTGAGAGGGTAGGAGGACATTTACACACTTTGACACACAGATCTTAATCAAAATAATAAATCATTTGACCTAATGGCCTAAAGGCAGCAGTGTCAAGCTCCTGACTTGTGTTGAATTGACTTAACTTAACAGGTCAGGTATGAGCCCAAAGCAGAATCCATCAAATACAAATGGCGTGCCAGCAGCAAAAGGTGGAAATGCATCAAGGTGTCATGGCTACAGCAGCAGTCGACCTGTCAGAGAGACCGGTAATGATTTCCGGACCGCACGGGATCCACAAGCAAAGGTTGATTTCATTTTGAGTACCAGAAATGTTTTATAAGTCAAACATGTCATCGTGACATATATTTAAGTGATTTTCCTTTTCTTTTTTTTTCTTTCATCCTTTCCACAGACATCTAAAAGCAACTATGACTCTCCTGCTCAAAGCAGAGTTATGGGAAAGAGCTCGCTGGATGCACAGAGGAAAGGTAGATATATCACACATGGTATTGTTATATTTTTTCTGATTTATCCCTGACACCTCAGCCTTCGTTTTCCAGAACAAAACAATATCTACTTACACCAAATTTCTCTCACTTTTAATCATTTTTAACCAACTTTGGGGCTGCAGGTTTTAGAGGTGCCAGATCTGCCCCGAATTCTGCAGGGAAGTCAAAACCAGCACAGACAGACTCGACCCCGTTTGAAGTGAAGATGACTGACTTCCCAGAGTTGGCTGGTGTTTCTCTGGGCAAAGCAGGCCCTTGTCCTCTCGTTCAGAGAGAGTGCTGGGGTCCAACTCCTCCATCCACGAGCCCCCTAACGCAAGCGTCAGCATTTTCCTGGAAGGTGAGCTCAGTGAAACATCAGATGTGTGATATCTGATTGTGCAGTTTGTGGTGAAAGCTTCACTCGTGTTTTACTTCCACTGTTTAGTCTGCCAGAAGAGCATCCCCAACACACCCTGACCCAAAACAAGTTGCCACTAACCACAAGCCAGAATCCTCTGCTGCTTCACCAGGTAGGTGAAAGTCCACGTAGTAAGCTTTTCGGTGACCATATAGCAGTGTCAGTAATGCTTTAGATATTGATTATCACATTCATTCATTCGTTTATTTTTATGAACAGATCAGATGGTGGTGACTTCATGGGCTAATGTTGCCTCTCAGCCTCCAAAGAAACATGTCCCTAAAGAGAAGACAATCAGCGGCAACCACATGCAGGTTAGATTCCCTCCAAAAGAAAACTCAAGCATCAAAGTCAGAAATTCTGTGTGGCTAAAAGTTGTTTTCTGTCCCTCGACTTTGCGTCTTATCAGACAGAGGAAGTTGCTACACAGCAGGAAGATGGAGCAGCAGGGAAGAAAAAACGGAAGAAAAAGAAGAAGAAGGTTAAAGGTGAAGATGCAGAAGCTGAGTCAGAAGAAGCAGTTATTTATCAGAAGCCTCCAAAATTTGAGGTAAATAATAATTGTCTCTTTTATTTCTGTGTCTTTTTAGTTCAGTTTAAAACCAAAACTTAAATTTATAATTTAAAAAAAAGATATATACTTTTTTTTTGTCTCTTTGTTTTGTCAGGATGAAGAGGAGTTTCCAGGCTTGACTCTTTCTTTGACTGGGATTGACAGATTGATAACAAGCAGCAGTGCAGCAAAACTATGCAGTGAGGTACATAACAGCAGTTATTTCTCATCAGAGATGCTTTCACATAATAATTAGAATACATAGTCTTTAGAACTTGCTAAAATGTATACTACAAGGGTGGCAAATAAAAATCACTTCAACTTGTGTCATTAAAATTAGACGGTGTATGATTTTCAGGAAAACCAAAAGGAAAGTGTTCAGCATCAGTCTGCTGACCAAACCAAAGAAAAATCACCTGCAGCAAAAACTCAGCCCACAGAACTGACTAAAAAAGGACAGGTTTGTATCTTTGAATTTTAAATCAAGTAGATGACATTATCCTTCAGAAAACAGAATAGATTACGCCGGGTTTGTCCCTTTGTTCTTGGTCTCTTGTTCTTCCTAGAAAGCTGAAAAGGTGTCTGGGAAGAAGAGCAAAGTTCCTGTTCAGCTGGACATTGGAAACATGTTGGCGGCCCTAGAAAAGAAGCAACAGTTTCAAAAAGACAAACAGGATACCAAGCCAGTCATTCTCTCAGGTCGGTTATGAGTTATTAGTTTCTTTGGTGAAGTATCTTGAAGACTCATTACACTGACTTAAAAATCTGCAATAAAAGAAAGAATAATACATTTCTTTTAAAATGATTTCTTTGTAGTTGGTGGAGGACTACCTGTTGTCCAGAAGCAACCATTAGTCCAAAAGAAGCTTCATTGGCAGCAGGCTAAAATTGCTCACAACCCCTTGGACTCTACCAGCCCTTTGGTGAAAAAAGGGAAACAGAGAGAGGTGCCCAAAGCCAAGAAACCCACTCCTCTCAAGAAGGTAAGCCCACTCACTTGCTCTGGACTTTACATAGATGCACTGCAATTTGTAAGAATGTATTTCAGCGTTGGTACAGCCATGATGTTTGTTTATGATTCTCAGGTCATTTTGAAAGAAAGGGAGGAGAGGAAACAAAGACGTTTGCTGGAGGAGAGAGGACTGCTGCCTGAAAATGAGTGTGAAACCGCCAATGATGCTGCAGAAGAAGAGCAAGAGCAGTGTGACACAAATGCTACAGGTGAGACAAGCTCGTGAAACAATATAATTCAGTAGCTTTCTACTGCAAGTTATCACAGCTGGAAGTAGATTAAGAAAATCATGTTCGTTCTAGCTAATATTTGATCTGTGTTTTGTGCCAAGATGACGCTGGGAGTCTTACAGAGGAACTTGATGATCAGTCAGAGATTAATGTCACAAATCAGATGGTGAAAGAGGTTGACGAAGAAACTGACAAAGACGAGACAGCAGACCAACAAACCTCTTCACCTGTAACCTGCCCAGCCAGTCGACCCAAAATCCACAGCAGAAAGTTCAGAGAGTAAGACTTTAAAAGAAAACATGATTCACCGTATCACAACTCGTATTCCTTTTGGGTTGTCTGTTGTTTTTCTTTCTTACATTTGTCTTCATTTGAAATGTATGTATGCAGCTATTGCAGCCAGATGCTGAGCAAAGACGTGGATGAGTGTGTAACGTCTCTGCTAAAGGAGCTGGTTCGTTTCCAGGACCGTCTGTACCAGAAGGACCCCATGAAAGCCCGCATGAAGAGACGGATCGTGATGGGACTCAGAGAGGTCCTGAAACACCTCAAACTCAGGAAGGTCAAGTGTGTCGTCATCTCACCCAACTGTGAACGCATCCAGTCCAAAGGTACTGTCTCTCTGTGACTTCAGGAGACTTTGAATTTCTCTTAATTGGGAACAATATGTATGACAGAAAATCCTGATTTGACACCTGTGAAATAGTAAATGAAAACGCCTCCTACTTATGCACATGATGTGTGTCCACTCTGACATTTGTAGGCTGTTTTTGTAAAGATCCCAATAGACAATAGTTAAAGTTGTATTTTCAGATTTATTTGTTTTAGATTTATCCAGCTAAATGTAACTTATTCTAACTTGGTGTCACACTTATTTTTTTTCTTTCTACCTCAGGACATCAAGGTTCAGGCCACTTAAAAACTTAGAGTACTTAAAACTGTGATCCTGACATTCACAGAAAAACTTTACCTTTCACAGGAGGCCTGGATGAGGCTCTCTACACCATCATCGACACTTGTCGTGAACAGGGGGTGCCATTCGTTTTTGCTCTCTCCAGGAAAGCTTTGGGTCGCTGCGTCAACAAGGCAGTGCCTGTGAGCCTGGTGGGCATCTTCAACTACGATGGTGCACAGGTCAGGTTTACATTAGCAACAGTACATACTAGTATGTATAATAAGTATTTTATACAAGCTGAAAACATCTTTGTTACCCACAGGACTACTATCATAAAATGATCGAGTTGTCGTCTGAGGCCAGGACAGCTTATGAGGTGATGGTGTCCAGCCTGGAGCAGACAGGTCAGGCAGAGGTGGAGCAGGTGGCGAACACTGAGGAAGAGTTGCAGATCAGCAGTCTGGCTGAGGAGGCTGAGCGTTGTCCTGACACCACACCGGCGGAGGAACCAGAGTACAGTAAGTTACTGTCCTGACTGTGAAAGCTGTGATCCTGTGACCAATTTAGGGATGAGATGCAGTTAAATTAGATGATACGATAAAAATATTTTGTAATAAAATGTAATAATTATCTTTTTGTAATTCTTCTTCTAGTAAAAATTTGGAAGAAAATGTTGGACAAGGAATGCAACCACAAATTTCTGAACTTTGAGGAGCAGCTGAGCCTCATGTGCTTGGAAAGTGACTGTACTGAAAACACTGAAGATGAGAAGAGTTGACAGTGGAAAAGCCTTCTGTGCCTAAAAGAAAAATGAAACCTGCTCGTACTGATCGTAAGTCCATTCTAGAAGAAACTAGGATGGACTTAATCCCACATGCAGAGGAGGAGCAATGCAAGGTGCTCTGCTGCTTGAGGTTGTCAACCTGGAGCTTTGTCAGGAAATTAATCGTGTTGCTAATATTTGCAATGAATCAATAATTTCTTTCTCTGCTTTGTGAAATGCTAAAATCATATTTTTGTGCTTGAGCTGAAGATAATGTTGCAAAGCAGTGTATTTTTAAGAGTGTGTGTGTGTGGATTATAAAGAGACGTTAAACACTCACTAGGACCAAACCAGTCACTTGAAGAGATCCCACAATATGAATATGAATGAAAATGTCTGTGAACATGCTTAGAGGATGTGTAGGGGTTTAAATACTGACTGTGTGTGGAATATCAACCAGTCATACAGTACTGAGAACTTATCAGTGATGTTTTGGCATTGTTTTTGACTTGGAGCTATTATGGCTCATTAGTGTTTTTCTCTTCTCGGTTAGGTTCAGTTTCAAACATATTTTTATCATTTTTGCCTTTAGATAATTGGAACATTAGAGAAATGAAGGGAGGAGTAGAAAGGAGAGAAAGCACCCCAGCCAAAATCAAACTACGCGCATTGCAGTTACATGATTAGTGTCTTATATGGGTGCAAACAAGTGGCACTAAGATTGTGAAATAATTGTTTCACAGGTTTTCAAAGGGTGATACACAACCAGACTTTTGAATTATTTCTTAACATAATTTCACAAGCTGAGAATCATCTTGACCTTAATTTGAACCCACAGTCTTTAACCCCTGTGCCACCATGACAAACCTAGGTTCAGTTTAGAGCTAGAAAATAAGCTATGCTCTTACTTTGCGTAAGAGATGAAATAATTTTTGCATGACAAGTCAGAACTTTTTTTTCTTAATCCTAATTGCACTACATGGTAGACCCTGTGTTATTTGTTATTTGTGTCAGACTACCAAAGTACACTAATGTAGTACTACCTGTGATTAGGTGTAAATGGTAGCATTTGATTTTATTGTAACAGGAAAAAACAGCAAAATAATGTTAGGAAACATTACCAGCTGCTAAAAAGTTGTTCAGTGAGTGTTTAGGGGGCATTCGGATATTGAAAGAAGCCATAAATGACAAAACAGACATTTCTGTTGTAGAAATGTGGTGTAATGTCAGATGTGGTATGTTTCAAGTCTTTGGTTAAGTGCATAAAAAGATTCTCAGTGAGTCTAAATGTTAGTAGTAGTAGTTGGTATGGGATTGGGTTCATGTAAAAGTCTAAGCTGCGTATTGATCTCTTAGCAAAATATTTTGTTTGGGAAATATGTTTATTTGCTCTCTGGTGGTGAGTTAGATGAGAAGACGACACTACTCTCATTTTGGTGTTAAATATAAGGCAATAGCAGCTTTCTATTTTTTTTGCTAAGCCTTACTTTTACTGCGCATAAATGTGATGGATATTGATTCTCTCATTTAATTTTCCACCACAAAGCGAATGAGTGTATTCCCAAGATATTTTATTAAATTGAAGATCCTTTAAAAGCTTGACTAAAAAGCAGTTCACTTAATTATGTGGTAGGGAGAGACCAAACTGTGAAACAATAGGAATTTAAAACTGCCTGATGAAAGGCCTAATGTTTTTGATTTTTTGATTATTTGTTTTGTAAATCCTTGAATATAAACTCTGTATGTAAAATGGAGTATAGATAAATTAAATGAAGATACATACAATACTTTTTTAAATTGAATTGACAGGTTGACTGTTTGAGATGTCACATGGTAAATAGGAAATTAAATTCAGAGGAAATGTTTGGAGTTGATTATTGTTTCTTCTAGCAATTTATCAATGTAAATTGTTGTTTGCATAAATATGACAAATGTGATCTTGAAGTGAGTGTGAGTCATTAATAAACAAGAGAAAGAGTAGTAGACGAAGTACATTTCCCTGAGGCATCCCAAAATCATTGACGGAGAGGCTCTTCAGAACCACAAATCTAAGACCTAACCCGAGATTTGTTTAGACAAATATAAATTAGAAAATAACAAGATTTTAATATTTGTTATTTTAAATTGTTCACCTTTGTCATTACCTATTATAGTAAATAACTGACCTGATCACAGGTCAGTTATCTTCCAAAATCTTCCAAAATATTGTAGGGATATCTGAAACCTTAAATTTACTCAAGCACTTCTTCCATCTAACTTTTAAAACCATGTTTCATAAAAAACGTATTCATCACTCTTGTTTAGTGTTCAAGCTTTTGTCCTTTAGCTGAACAAAAAACTAAATCATGAGATGTCACACACGTTAACACTTTTAAATGGGCTTTTACCCTTGTTGAATACATATAAAAAGATAATACCTTGTATAATGCGATATACACGGTCACCTTTGTAGACTCTACATGAGAAATGTTTCATGCCTAAATAAAGTCCTGTGTCCAAGTAACACTACAATAATTTTTATTTGTAATTTTAAATAAAACAAAGGTTATAACATTTTGAAATAAAAGTCACTATGTCCAATTAATATGTCAAAAGGAACATTTTCTTAAAATCAGTTTGTAAGTATACAGTATCTTACAAAATAAAATTGTTTAGTTAATTGGACTACTAACATGTTTATGTGCAGCTTTTTTATATTTAGTTTAAGTTTTACTAGATCAAATGACAGCACAATCTTATAACTAAGTATAACCAGATGTGTTTCTTAAACTTTCTCTGCATATTCTGTTGTTGTGTGATGATGTAGGGCAGAGCACTCTCTTTCTTTCTTTTCTTTTTTAAATTTACTTTAACTAGAAGCAAAACTCTTAACTCTTTAAATTAAGAGTCTGATGATATATACAGTATATATATTTTTTTTCTTTCAACAAAACCCACGAAAAGACAAACAAATAGATGTAATGACCTGACTTTCTGTCTAGTCAAAACCTGTTTAGCATATTCGTCTGTGCCATAGAGATGTTAATGTTTATATACGTATGATGAGATAAGATGTTTACTATGTTCATCTAAGTTCAGCTTGTTACAATGCAAACATTTGCACAAGTACTTTAACCAAAGTATAGCTGAGGCTGATGAGAATCAGTTTTGCAGGTATTTGTTAAGTAATGGACAAATTGAAACTTTGGCATGACGTTGCTAAATGGAAAATCAAGATCACCAAGTATATTCTGTAGAGATCTTAAATGTAGCAATACAACAATACATGTAGTAGTTTTCAAGACATTTCACTCACTAAAAATGTCGATCTCATGCTGGTGCAAGAGGAAAAGTCAGTTCCTCTTCCATACTATGCTATTACCTATATTAGGACCAGCATCATTGAAGCCCCCTGTAATTTCGTTGTGCTTACAGTATGTCTGTTGTACAATGACAATAAAAGCTTTCTATTCTATTCTATTTATATTCTGAATATCTGTATCAAATGTCATCATTATCCATGTCATATTTATTGAGACATTCCACTTGAAACCATAAAAGGCAGCCTGCACATTGTGCTAAAAGAAAAATTAGTAAGTAGGTAGGATACATCACCTAGGAACCATGAATGTTAGGACAAAACTGTGTGCCAGTCCATCAGGGACATGTTAAGCAGTTTTAACATACAAGTAGTACAATCATTGTCTGTCATTATAATTTATATGTTGCAAATTTCACAGCAGCAATCCAACAGATGTCAAGATATTTCAATAAAAACATCAACCTCATGGTCGTGCTGGAGTAAAGTTCAACGGATCACAGAAGTCTGTATGATTCATCCTCTGGCAACCATGAATGTTTATACCCAGAATAATCACAAAATAATGACAAATATAAGAAAAACGTATATTAGATAGTAGATATTTAACCTTTTTCTAACTCTAAGCAATAAATCACTGGGAACTTTTAGATTTGGACATTGCATATAAAACAAACAAAAACTATATTAAAGGTGGTGCAGAGAAAGTATCGACATATTCACTATTGATGACTTCTGTGCACACTTCCACTTTACTAGTATTTATTGGCTTTTGAAGAGCAAAATTGGTGTAATGGATACCCTTCTCTCTACAGGAAGTGTCAACTGACACTTTTTCTTTCTGCAGGAAGACCATATTGTCACTGTCCACCACTTTCACCTTGCTGTAGTCCTCTGATATGTTGTCCTTTGGTCTCTGAACATCGATGCAGCCAGAGCTGTTGAGTGGGAGGATAAGAATATTGTCACCATTCACCTCTTTCACTCTGCGGTAGTCCACCTGTTTCACATCCACCTCCTGGATGTTTTCCATATGTCTCTGAATATCCACATAAGAGCTGTTTGCGAAGGGTTGGATGGTGTTATCATAATTCAATGTTTGCTGTCCTGTTGCTTCTGTGTTAACAAAGTTACATTGCTGTTCCTGAGCAGGCAGCTGGGATGGTGTCATGATAGATAAAGACTTGTTGCTCTTTACATAATTATCTATTTCCTGATTTGTTTCCCCAGACTTCTCACAGTCATTTAGGATGGGGGTTGAACCCTTACACTGGGTTTCCGAGTCTAAGCAGAAACCAGGAATAATCAAGCTTTTCTTCCTTTTTTGAGAATTGGATGGATCTGCTATCCCATTTTCATTTTCGGTCACAATTAAGTACTCCTCTATCTGGTCCTTAGAGCCCATCGTAAGAGAAAAGTTCTGGTTGATGATAAAGGCACTGATGACGTCCTCAGATCGCCCACTCTGAAAGGATGAGTTGAAGTTAATTTAGTACATTAGTACCTCACATCCAAAGAAACGTTCGGGATATATTGTAAATATAGTGCAGATGCAGTATTACCTTGAGAAGTTGAAAATCTACTCCTCTAATCTTTGGACCAGGAACTGGGGGGAGAACATACTGCTTCACACTGGGCAACAAAAAAAAATGAATCATGAGTCAAATGATGCTTATTATCCCGACTTTACAAAATAAGTTTTATATATATATATATTTCTTTAAAAGACGATACATACTATTTCCTCTTCATGACCAAAACGCACGCTGCTGCTATAAATGGAATTGTAGAGAGGGTGGAAACCAATATCCAAAACGGTCTCTCATTTTGAAGATCTAAATTAAAAAGAAAAAAAAATTCAATGATTGTAAGTGCTTGTAAAAATTGCCCCATGTAGTAAAGCCAAAGATGAAGCAATGAGCTTCTGAGACTTACAGTTAGGGACCTTCACATATGTAGTGTTGGTCCACTCACTCCAAAAGCCGTGGTCTAGCCTACAGCGCACCTTAACCATATACATCACACCAGGACTGATGCTGTACAGGTTGAAATGTTTTTGTGTACCTGACATGTACTCCTAGAGAAACAGAAAGAAATCAGTGGTCAAGAAAGCTCCCCAGCAGCTCTATTTCCTGAGAGGACTGAGGAAGGTGCACCATTAAGGTACGGTATGGTACGGGAACTGATCTGCCTGTGAAATACATCTGTATACACTTGTCACTTCATCTTCTTATCTGCATATATGTTAGATTTATCCCCATTTTTTTCCATTCATAGTGTTATCTTGTTGTTTTGTCTTTTCTTTTTTTTCTTTTATCTTTATGACTCCTCACTGTTAAGATTACCTATTTTTCTCACCCACCATATTTTATTGTATCACTGACCGTGTGTTAACCTACATAGCTGTGTATGACGTACTGTGTATTGTTAGTGTGAAGTATGGAAGCTGTTGGCTTTTGTGTTAAAAGCCCTGGAGGCAGCTGCTTTATTGCCCTCTATTGGCTAGATGACAAGTTGAACAGCCTGCCTTCAAGGTAGTTTAATGGCTTCCTGTTCGGATGTCTCCCAGCTGCAGATGCATTTATCGCCCATATTTTAGCCATAAATAACTCGCTACTTTTAACGAGTTAAATTTTTTTGTGTGTGTTGCTGAATCTCAATTCATCACTTTTGATGATTGTTTCAGCTCTAAAAGAAACCTGTAACCGAATTAGAAAACAACAACATAACATAGATTTAATGATTGTCTAGGGTCTAGGGTTTTACATTTTGATAGTGAGGCAGCCATTTTATTTATCTACAGATCACAGATTGTAACTTTCAGAGGAGTGTATCAGTCAGCCAATGAGAAGAAAACCTTTGTTCTGGGAACCAAAAAGGGTAAAAACAAAACTGTAATACCAGTCGACCTCACTGTGGAGGATACTGTGCAAATAATTTCATTGTTTTTAGGAATTTTTAGCATTTAAAACTCACCTTCCACTGGTTGCTGTTTTCTTGTTTGACTCTCAGTTGATATTTAATGGTAACCCAGCCAGACTTGGTGTCTGTGTTATAGGGGCGCTCCCAACTGACATGAAGATATGAACTGTCCTCTTTCCCCTCCAACAGCAGCGTTACATTTTCAGGAGGATTGGGCTTCACTGTCGAGCACAGACAACAAGAACATAAACCCACACTAGTGCTTCTATGAGGCTGTTCTTTTCAGTAAACACTACTGAGTATTTAAAGCAGTAGTAATAACATAGTAGTAAAGTATTGCTGATACTTAAAGGAAAGTCATTAATTGTACAGGTATTTGGTCATGAACCAGTATTAGACAGATGACCTGATGATGGCTGATTATCACTAAAGTTGTTACTAGTTCCTTGTGAGAGGGAAACAAATATCTGTCCTAAATTTCAGAGCAATACATCTAATATGTGCGTGACATATTTCAGTGGACAAGAGAAAACCTGTGGTGCTAGAGAAAAGGGCAGGGCTCACTAGGTCATCAGGATTTATATCTGTGGGGTCATTAATGACAATTAACAATTGACAATTGAATGTCAATCCATTCAATAGTTGCTGAGATAGTTTAGTTTGGACTAAAGTGGTGGACAGATGACTAATATCCCAGAGCTGAAAAAGAGGATTCACAGCAGCCAAGGACAAATGCAGTAACTGACATTTTTGAGTCTCACACATGGCTTGTGAAGTGAGCCCTTAGACATCAACGTTTCTTTAGAGTGTTTGTAGAAAAAAAAAACATAGAAAAGTTATTATATAAGAGTTATTTTCTCTGCTCCAAAAGTATAGCATGTGCAGATCACATACACAACTGTACGTATAACCAAACAAAAGATCTGAAATATGATCTGAGACTGTGCACATGTTTTACACCGGCATAAACCAGTTCCGCCTCATTCCATTCAGGTTTTCGTTTGTGCACCGTGCTTGTCACTCAGTACTTTTCCATTCCTTGCAAAGCCCAAGAACATTACACAACCAAAAGATAATTGGCTGCTGTGGTAACTTCTCCACTAATGTACACACAGATTTAGTAGTTGTCAATAGTTCAAAGTGTATCACCGCTAGTCTGACACAAACAGTTAAGTTGAGCTAAACATATTGCGCTATTCTTGATTATAAATGTCATTTGAGGTGATTTGTAGTTATTTAAAGTAACATTTCAGTTCAGTTTAAAGATACTCATTATAGCCACTGTGGTTCAGTGTTGTAAAACAATAATACTTCAAAAAAGTTCAAGGGTAGTTACTAGTTTTTATAGACAATGAACAATAAGTATGTCAGTACAAAGTCTAACCCACAGGAATTATACTGTACATATTTGTCATAACCCAGAAAACAAACAAAACTTTAAGCTCCATTATGTGACTTTTCTACCTTGAAAAAACAGTTTCAAAATTTTTTTGCTAGATCGACCGATAATAGATTAAATGGAGCTTCCTGTACTCATTATCACAAACTTTTGGTTGCGGGTCACCACAAGTGCTCATTGCTTTATGGCACTAAGTCACGCACCTCTATCGAACACATAGTTTTGGTGAGACTTCTTCAGAGGTTTTCCCTCTGATGTCCTCTAGCTGCTCGGTCTCTAGTTCTGATGATTTACAGGGTTTCTTGATGGACAGGAAAAATAAACTGCTACTAAATGTAGCTGCTGTTAGCTCAGTTAGCTGTGCTGCCTGGAGAGTGAGTTCAGAGCACCTGGGGAGAGTTTGTGTTTAAGACAGCATTCGAAGCGGGGTTTCACTCATTCTGAGTGAAGTTGCTCAGAGGTGCATTACCTAGCGTAACGAAGAAACAGTGATGGCTGCATGAAAAATGCTAAAGGCCCTATCCAGAGCAAGTGTTTAGTTTGTCCATTCTGGGCTATGGTAGGAACATAGCGGACTCTGTAGAAGAGGACCTGCTATGCCTGAAGATATAAAAGGCTCATTCTAAGATAACAAAAAATATTATAATTTTCATGAAAATACAGTTATATACTGATTGTGTTGATGTTTCTATCTTTATTTTTACGTTGTTTTAGAGTTTATGGTGTTAGTATCTTTCTCCTGAGTCATTCATCTTTCTTTGAGAGTAACAACTTACCAATTTCCACCACATCTATCTTAAAGGGGTCTGAAGTGGCATTCCCAAGGGCATTAGAGGCCACCACTGTCAGGTAGTAATAGACCCAAATGGCGGTATGGTTCTTGTCAAAGAAACAGGAGTTCCTTCCTGCTGACAGATAGTCTGGACACTCGAATACTCCCTCTAATCTGCAAAGAGACAAAACTAGACCTTTACTGACAGCATTCTATTTACACACATTTACAACAAGGTCATTGTTGTAAAACTTAAACTGAAAATGTTTGCACTTAATAAACAAGTACAGGGCTTAGTTGACAATACAATATATCTCAGGTGTGCATTGTTCCTCACTGAACAGCATGGTCCCAAATGTCATCATCTAAAAACCTACAGATAATCAGATTTTCTGAAGTTTAATGGACCTACAATATGCATGTAGTAAGTAAATGTCACATTATTAAAATAATAATAATTATTAAATTATGATATTAATAATTATTATTAGGATTTATCCTCTGGGCACCTTGACAAACTTATGGAAATCTATCTGTAGTTTTAGAGATATTTCAGTCTGGACCAACGTAGTGGACAAACTGACATTTTTATCTTAAACTATCAGCATTGGCGTTTTTCCCTCAAGCCAGGGCAAGTGAGGGTCACACATGTTTGAAGTCTGTAGGTTTACTTGCACAGCAACAGAAATTTGTGTTCAGGTGGCTGAACACAAGTATGTGAAGACGGGGGCTAGTAGTTTTCCACTTGCCTGTCTACAACCCTATACTGACAACAACAGCTTCACTTTCACTAGCTCTCAGTGTGGTTGACAAACCTATCTGAACTTTAATGGGAAATCTGTTGGACTGGTGGTTAAAACTGCCAGTGATTTAAATGCTACTCTGATTCCAGCTGAGGACCTTTGTTGTTGTCATTCCACTCCCTCTCCTCAATTTCCTTGTATCTCTGGCTGTGACTTGTTGAATTAAGAAAATTTTAATGCAGTAATGAAAATTAAATTTAAAAACAACCGACCTTTCTGTCTCGTAATAGAGGCGATGCATAGTTGGCAGTCCTCCGTCAGAGCCCGGCTCCCACCAGCAGGTAAATGTCTCTTTCTCAGGAGACCTGCAGCCAACTAGGACAGGTTTCCCTGGTGGAGACATGCCTGGCAACACATGTGACAAACAAGCTTCAGCTCCTAATATCTAGTTTAACATTAATGCAATTAAAAAAACAAAAACAAACACTGACGCAGTTAGACTGTTTAATGTTTAGTACCCATGCAGATGTAGCCATTCTGTTGTAGACTTTATGTTAATATCTAGGTCTGGACATGGGACCAATATGTAAAGGTATTTGCATCACATTTACATAGAAATCTTTGAAAGGGACAGAAGAAAGATTTATTTCTTCCAGAGAAAATAGTTCCAATTAACATTGTTCACAGTGAGGTTTTGGGATTATCCAGTATAATCCAGATTATCGAGCATCTGGAAACAGATGTTGCTGTTCAATGTTTTATCTCCAAACGTACACAAACCACAGCCTGGAGACAGGAGTGTACTCTTAATTTATCCCCCCAGCCCATCCAGAAACTACACATGTCACATGTATTTCATCCAAAAAATAAACCAGTATTGTCACTTAACTTCTGTTGCTTGACTTCAGGGACTAAGAACCGTTATGAAACTAATATTAGCCACAGAAGAGGCGCATATTTTGCAATAAATACTGACCCCCAGACAGGTGAGACAAGTACATAATTATGCATTTTGCTTGATGTATTACTTGATAGACTCCTGAAATTTGGATATCTATGTCATGCTTTCTCCATCCTAAAAATCAGCTGGCAGAACATTACTGAATGATACACATCAGAGGGGATTTAGAGGTGGGTATATACCCAATTCTGACTGAAATATAAGTAGGTATACCTGCATATAACGTCCACTATTCCAATGGTTATGTGCCAAAGATAATACATTTGAAGTCTTTCAACTTACTGTTGGACTCTACAGCTGCAGACAACAGCAAGAGCAGTACCAACCCAAGATCTCTCCTCATCCTGGCACAAATGGTCACGCTAAGTCCCCTGAAAAAGGAAGTGACGTCACAAGTTTAATGAGGTGATATAGTCCCGTGGTTTGGCTTTGTGTCTTGTATTTACCTAAAACAAGGAGACATGAAGGGAAAACAATGTGCACGACCAATAATTGTTTGTCTATGTTGTAGCCAATACATACACACATCTGCGTTCTTCACATGCTGATAAAACATGATATACTATTAGAGACGAGAGGATTAATATACAAGTTATAATGTGATTTATAGCAACATGTGACCCTTTCACCAGTTTTCATCAGCGTTACTTAGGAATTATGTGAGTGATCATAAATTAAGGTGAGGAATAGGAATGGAGCGGCTGGTTTGAAAAAGTCTTTAAACCAGCTGTGGAGAGGAACATGCTTCACCTGGCACTGAGTCATAAATACTGATTCTTTTATTGCATGTTGTTTTCAACTCATCTGACACATGAATGTTGCTCTGTCAAACAACCCAAATGGACTTTATACTTGTTCTATACTTACTTATTCCATTCCACAACACAGGCATACATTAGAAAACTAAATGCATAAATATGCCTCGTCAGAAGTAATAACACACTCAGCGAGGTGACTCTTTCTTGACCTCACACTTTGGATTCGTTTGACATTCAGGAGGATGGTTAATTGGCTCAAACTGAGTACTTGGAAGATTTATGCTTTTCTCTGTATGTAAGAACAGTGAAATGTATTATGCAGTTAAATCACCTGAAGAGCTGTGGGAATGGCTGCCAGACGGTAATTTACAGAATGCCACTAAGGGGTCACACCTTTTCACCTGCTTCTTTTGTACAGTAACCACAGTGACAAGCTTAGTTTCATGCTGCCATACCAGCTCCGACATGTTTTAACAGGAACACTTGAGCAAGATGGAATCTAGACTATTATCAACCGTATGTACAACCAAACCAAAAATCAAAAATAATACCTGTTACTGAATGCTGAACATTCAGCTTTTACCCTCAGTGTGTCTAGAATAATACTTTTTTAAATTTGTACTATCATCATGCAGATGATTTTTTTATTTATCGTAATATGTGTACTTTATATATATAGTCTGTGTTATATAGTCTATATATATAATATATCAGAGCTATATATAGATATATATAGATATATATCTTATATCTATATCTATATCTAAGATACATATACATATTATATATATAATATATATATAGATAGATAGATATAGAATAGTATATATAGAGATAATATATATATATATATATATGTTCTATGTTGTACCTTTTAATAAGTTACTGGAATATATCTTGGATGAGTACAGAACATATCTTTGAGATATACACTTTCTATAAGCTGGTATAAATCAGTCACTCTTAATTCATTGATCACCATAAAAGCAACTGATCTCATGGATTTATTTTTATTTTATTTTTTTTGGGCTGTTATGTTAAACAATAATACAAAAACACTGCACTAAAATCACACCCCCATGCAAAATTAGGTTACAGTACGGCTTTGCACCTCTTTTAACAGCAACTGTTGTTATAAGGTAATCAAAGGTAGTATAACTCACCTCACTCATCAACTCGGTGTCGAGGTACTCTGTAGACTACATTTAACTGCTGATCATAACCACATACGGGAAAGTAGTCCTCTTCTCTTATGACATTAGTGCGGACGTCCTTCTCACACCTGGCAACTAGTGGGTCTGTCACGTCAGGTGGGATGTATGAGGAACAGAGCTGTTTGCGTCACGAAGGGGAGGGGTTTGTTGTCCACACAACCTGCCCACCTCGGTGTAATCAGAGAGTGCAGCCTCAGTGAGATGTCACACCTCAATCTGAGTTTACTTCGGAACTGGCACGATCCCAGCTGCTGCTGTGCATCTGTGTCTCTCTGTCTCTATCACAGGTTCCACTGCTACTGTAATCATTTTATCATTCATTGTGATTCATTGTCATTTTGTCAGTCATTGTAATTGTACAATATGTTTGTTTGATTTGTCCTGTACACGTGACATCCATTGCACGTCTGTCCGTCCTTTTTTCCCTGTTGAAAGTGTTTTTTGTGGGCAGGTTAAGGTGTCACTCCCTGTACAGATTGTAAAGCCCTCCGAGGCAAATGTATTTTGTGATTTTGGCCTATACAAATAAAAAATAATTTGATTTGATTTAAATTAGGTAGGTAGGTACAGGTATGCAACTGTAGATTCAGTGATAACCCTGCTTTCATATTTTTTATATGGAAATCAAAAGTGTATTTAAATGTTTAAGTGTATTTATATCATGTTTGTCCTACACACTGGACCTGAAATATTCACACTTGACTTACAGTTTCTTACATTCCTGTGTTTTTCATTGAAACGATAATAGACCTATAAGTTACAACAGAGTTGCACCATGCAAATATTATATGAAGTCCTCAAAAAAAAGAAATTGTACTCCTAAAAGTAGGCTATACAATGCTTCACATTCAAAAATGACAGACAACAAATGCAACACAGCCAAAGATACAACCTCAACAATTGTGGACATTTAAAACAGTTAAACTCACCTGTTTTTATATTGACTTGCTCAAAGTTTTAAGACATATTATAAATAAAAGTCTGATTTATATATACTTGTGTTGAATCTGTAGGGCAGGTTCAGAATGGGCACTTCATAGTATTTCTTGAAATGGAGGCAGTGGAGCACGTTTTGATCTCTGCAGGATGTATGAAGAGTAAAAAAAAAGGCTATGATTACAAGGTGACAGGATTAATTACAATGCTGTAGTAGAATATGATACCAGTGGACGATTACATCCTGAAGGAGGCGGTAATGCGAACCTACAGTTCATTATCTTGATGCACACACACTCTTTGACAAAAGCAGCCCGCAGCTGCGTGTGTGTGTAGGGGGGAAAACCAAGACGGTGCAGTAGGTGTGTCTTCTCTCTCACTTTTACCGTTTCTTCCAGGAAGTAGACTGTTTTGTCTTGAAGTCAGTTAGTGCCAAGTGTAATAACAGCCTGATAGAAGCACGTTGATGGTAAATCTTTCTTCCTGGCTGCCATGTCGGATACTTTGGACCGGTCCACGAAGATCAACTTGCTCAAAGAGCCGGTCGTGAGGAGGCTCTGTGAGGTGTTGGACAAATCCAGCAATAAAGGATGGCGAAAACTTGGAGAGATAGTCGGCAATGAAAGACGGTTTAAAGTCAGGTAGGCTGAAAGTAATTCAAATTGCGTGATTTGTTATGTTATGTTATGTTATGTCATGTTATGTTATGTTATGTCATGTTATGTTATGTTATTTTATTTTATTTTATGTTATGTCATGTTATATCATGTTATGTTATGTTATGTTATGTTATGTTATGTCATGTCATGTTATGTTATGTTATGTTATGTTATTTTATTTTATGTTATGTCATGTTATATCATGTTATGTTATGTCATGTTATGTTATGATATTTTATTTTATTTTATGTTGTGTCATGTTATATCATGTTATGTTATCATGTTATGTTATGATATATTATGTTATGTTATATCATGTTATGTTATGTTATGTCATGTTATATCATGTTATGTTATGTTATATCATGTTATATCATGTTATATCATGTTATGTTATGTTATGTCATGTTATATCATGTTATGTTATGTTATGTTATGTTATGTTATGTTATGTCATGTTATATCATGTTATATCATGTTATGTTATGTTTAGTACATCACAGGACTATGAAGGATATATTGTTATGATGATGATACTACTTTTCACTATGTATGTGCAAGCATCAGGTAAATAGTGATAGATATTGTGAATATAATAAATTAAAATGTACAGGTGAGTCAGATGAAACATAAAGCTGTGCTTTGACTTTATGCATCACAGGTTTATTATCACATACTGTGTATAACTGAGTACTTAAGTACTGAGTAACTTAATAGCAAAGATACAGATACAAACTATTATAGATTTGGTCATTTTCTGGTATTACTCATTGTTTTTAGAAATCTGCAGTTGCTAGTACAGTTTTGGAGTTAATGTCCTACAGTTTACATTTAGATCACTAGTGTACCTTCAATTGAAATTACAAGATCTAAAAAATAGTGCTTAGCTCAAATAAATCCTCTTGTTTTTTCATCAAAGCCCCCGTTATGCAGCTTTGACTATATCATACTATCACCTGGATACTGTGTTAATGCTGTCCAACTTCTGCCTGCATATAGCAACTTATTTTGTGATCTACTTTTGTATCTTCCTGCAAATCTGTCAAATCAATAATCCTTAACTACGATGTGTCGTCAATCTCCTGCATCGTTCTCCAGCTCAGACGACATGGAGATGTGCTCTCTGAAGGTGTTGGAGCTGGAGGGCAGCCCGAGCCGCATGCTGCTGAGGCTAATGGGAGAACGAGGATGCACCATGGGTCACCTCACTGACTACCTTCAAACTCTCGGCAACTCTGAGGCCCTTCAGTGTGTGAAACCATCAGGTACAATAAAAACCGCCCCAGGCCTGTAAATGTGTTGTCAAGTATCCAAACTAGGTTAATCTATGTTCTTTGTGTTGTATTTTTAGCTTAAAGGGGAATTTATGACTGACTTTAGATACCACTTACAGTACATTGCCACAACAGTTTATCATCAGTGCAACATTATATAAGCTTCTCACTGGAAAAAGGGTTAAATCAGCTTTGGGCTTTTGAAAGAGGAAACATATGATATATCTCACACTTGGGGGAAGTAAATTGCCTCTTTATGTTTTTACGATATGTAGCACATCATGAAACATCATGAAACTGTCTTTGTTCCTGGTATGTCACATGTTAATATATATATATATGTATATATGTGTGTGTGTGTGTGTGGTGTGGTGTGTTGTGTGTGTGTGTATATATATATACTAATATATATATATATGATAAATATATAGATATATATAATATATATATATATAGATATATAGAGATAATATATATATATATATATATATATACAGTGATATACAGTGATATACAGTGAATACAGTGAGACAAAATGTGAATTCACAGTGAAAGTCTTCTTGCAGCCTTGCAGATCCTCATTCAGCCCCAGTCTGTAGCTCTTATATCTGGCCACAATCTACGCCTCACCTGCCATGCTGTGGGCAAATCTCCAGTACAGTACCAGTGGTTCAAGACCAAGGAAGAGGTGAGCTATGAACCCCACTCCTCCATTAACATACAGACACACTGCACTTTTTCTGACTTTAAAGTAAGCTGTTTGTGAGATGTTTTATGTCAGTATCATTGAAATTTATTCACTATCATTCAAACAGTTTTGTCTCAGGACAAAGGGAATGTACAGGTAAAACATTACATTACAGTGCATGGCATGGGTTTGAAATCTTCTCTGCCAGTATTTCTTTTGTTCACACATAAATAATGCCTACTCATGACTCCATGATGCAACTTTATGGCCCTGTCGTTTTTGTGTTGGCTGAAGAACAAACATATAAATCACCAGGTGAGCCGCTCCGACGGCAGGGCTGCATTCCAGTGTATAATGCTGACATAAATAGCATTGGTGTTTCCTTTCCTTGTCAGCAAGGAACCTAAACACAATAAAAGATCATTATAAAGACTTTGAGCCTTCCAGGATGCATACCTGATTTTAACTGCAGTCTAAAATGTAGATATCATTTCACAAAACGTTTCTGACTCTCATCCATCCTCCCTTCAATAATTTGCCTCCCTTTTCACAATCCTCTTCACCTCTAAAGCTGTATCTTGGTAACCATGCTGTAACACTTAAACTCTGCATCTCATGTATGAGGCACACTGGAATAGTAGAGTAGCACTTAGTGAAGCTGGTTCTCTTTTGGACTGGGGTGATGTTACAACTTGCATATTGATGATTTACATTTTCACAACCTCAGGTGCCAAATGGCAACTCTCCAGACCTGGTGATCAGTCCAGTCCATCTGAAGGATGCTGGCTTTTACATCTGCAGGGTCAATTGTGGAGAAACTTCTGAATTCAGCCAGTGGGCTCAGGTGGATGTCATGAATGTCGCCATGTCTTACGGTGAGATATTACAGGTGTTTTAGTTGGGACTGCTGTGTGCTGTGTAATTCTGTTTTTATATTTGAGATGTCTGTATTAGTCACAGGACAAGATTTGCTTACATCTTTAGAATAGGTAAGTTGTTTGAGAGTGAATCTTTTAACTGGATGTAGTGCATAATGTTGTGTCCTGTCCTTCCACCACCAGGGCAGAGTTATCATTCCTTAGAAGGTCGGCTGAAGTTGGTAATCCAGCCTCAGTCGCAGCGGCTACATGTTGGTGAAAACCTGCAGCTGGATTGTGGTGCAGTGGGTCGGCCGATCCCTCGATATCAGTGGCATAGAAATGGAGTCCCGATCCCCAATGCCACAAAAAGGAAACTCATGGTGAGGAACAGGTGTTAGACATGATGTTAAAAAAGTTTCCATTTGTAGTTCACTAAATGGGAGGAAGGCTTAATAAAAAAGTGTCTCTGGTTTCAGGTTCCTCATGCGATGCAGGATCAACACGGCAGGTATCGTTGTGAGATCAGCAGCAGCTCTGAGAGAATGTGGACCAATGAAGTTGATGTTGTGATAGGTATGTCACATTTCAGTACTTTTTTTTTCTGATCTTGTAATTACAGTAAAACCAACTCTGTTATTATCACACCCAAGTGATTATTTGCTCTGTTCTTGACTGAAAGCACCAAGGATATCAGTCCAGTTTTCAGGGGCAATGGAGTGCTCTGAAGGTAGAGTTCAAAGGACTGGTGTATGGTGTATCAGATGGCAAGAGGGTAACAATAGCTGCATGAAAATGAATGATCTTAACCCCCGTAACTGCATGTGGGAATAGTCACATAAATACTAACCATCCTCCAACCGACCTCCTGGGGTTTAATCTCGAGATTTCATGTGCATGAATTTTTGATTTGACTAATGTCATCACTGTAATCTGAATTGCTCCTTTAACCTAACTAGAATTGTCTGTGTCACAAAGCCAGATATATCTTATTCCTCTGCGTCATAGACGTCCATTGTTGTCCGACAGACACTGTGTCACTTTGTCTCAATGAACACAGTGACTGTAGTTTATTTTTCCAGCTTACTGAGCCTTTTCTAAAAAATGAAACCATATAATAGTGCCTCAAAGATTAGTGCTGTATTCAGGAGGAAACGGGGTACTTGAGGCTTACACAGACAAGAAGGTATTGGGAAAAACAGAATAACCACCATTAAATTTGAATGATGATTAGTTAATTTGTATGCATGAATGTTAAGAGATCGTCTCCACTGTTAATGCAAGGCTTTGACTAATTTCCTGAATCAAAATGTTGTTCTGAGGGTAATGTATTTGTATTTTTGATTCCTAGATGATGTTTACGCCATTGGAGGAGGTAAGAGTCATCATACTAATTCAAATTCATATTTCCTCCCTTACACAATAACCTGCTTCATGATCCATTGTTGTGTGTTTACTGTGACTTTATGATTTTAGGCTCCAGTGAATTTTTCCTCAATAGTATTCCAGATCAACTTTATGGTAAGTGTTAGTGTATTATTAAAATATGATTACTGTATGTCTCTACTCATGCTAGTGATTTATATGGCTGATGCATAGTTCCTCTCTATGTCTCGCGCTCCTGATCTACCATCAGTTCCCGTGTTAACATGAACACTAAAATAAAGATGTGAAACTTGCAGCTTTAATGTAACATATAATTCTAGCAGCCACACAGATGGACAAAGTAACACTGATGAAGTACAACATGAGAGAAGAATACCTCAAAAGATAGTATCAAACCGCCATTATTGTTATTGTGATATTCAGCCCAATATGATAAGCTTCCTTCTTGTCGGTGTTTTTTTTGAAATTGTGACTTGTACGGACTTGCTCTCTGAATTACTGGCACAAACTTTGTAAATGATTTAGGAAAGTTGAGTTCTGTCCTTGCTGTATACAAAGTACACAAAAACGAAGAACAATGAAGGATGGGTCAGTGTGGCAAAGAGAAAAATCGGAACAGTAAATCTTCATAAACTAAGCTAAAGATAAGCTAAGATTCAATATTTCTGAGAGCACACACAACACAAAAAAACAAGCCTTAACAGATGTTCTGATGTTCTGTACGGTGTCGGACATTTCTTTAGATATGTCTTAGATGTATAGATATGTTTATCAGCCAATAAAAAAACTTTAATTTACACCTTTTCGATTTTCCGGCTATAGGCTTTGGTCACAATTTTTTTACCAACCGGATTTTAAAGGTTATTAACAAAATAATAATTGAATGTATATATTATATATATTGAATTTTTAGACTTGCGTTTTCTTTTTTATTTACATATATTCTATAGAGAGATTGTTAAGAGCATTCACTGTCTTAACTTGTCAGTTTAACAGTACGTTTTTTCTCCTGTGTCCTGTTCCAGCGACTGACAAAGTGGCCCTGTTGATCGGCAATCTGTCTTACCAGAACCACCCGCAGCTCAAGGCTCCCATGGTGGATGTGTACGACCTCACAAACCTCCTAAGACAGCTAAACTTTCAAGTAGTGTCACTGCTGGACCTCACAGAGTCCGAGATGAGAAACGCTGTCGATGAGTTCCTGCTGCTGCTTCACAAGGGAGTCTATGGTATGTTGGGATTTTACAAATATGTGGACACACCCATCCTAAAACATAGTGATTCGTTTAGAGTGACTGAAACTCTGACTGAAGTAATACAATACACACTTCTCTTTTTAGGTCTGTTGTACTACGCCGGCCATGGATATGAGAACTACGGCAACAGTTTCATGGTACCAGTAGACGCACCAAACCCGTACCGCTCGGCCAACTGTTTATGTGTGCAGAGCATCCTTAAACTGATGCAGGAGAAGGAGACAGGGCTCAATGTGTTTCTGCTGGACATGTGCAGAAAGAGGTGAGTGTTAGTTTGCATAGTTTTCTGTTTGTAATTTTACAACACTACCCAGAAATATTTTTTTCTTCAGAATAGAGCTGTCTGGGATTTTCACAGATATATTATTTTTTTAGGAATATTCATGATGAGAGCACTCCAAACATTGTCCTGAGGGTTACGGCCAACATTGTCTTTGGATACGCTACGTAAGTTTGCAACATCGAGTATTCAGAACTAAATTCATACACACATTGGTTTGTGAGATTATAAAATGCTTTATTCTTGGTTTGGCTGTTCAGGTGCCAAGACGCTGAGGCCTTTGAGCTGAGCTCCAGTGGCTTCACCAACGGTGTGTTTGTCAAGTTTTTGAAGAAGCGACTGCTAGATGATGAGAAGATCACCGTGGTGCTGGACAGAGTCGCTGAGGGTGAGAGAGGAACAGAAATATAATTACATTACATATTACATTACATTGCATTTAGCAGACGCTTTTATCCAAAGCGACTTACAGAGGAGGACATAAGCTGAGAAAGGTGTAAAGGAGCACAGAGTAGTTGTTAGTTTTGTTAGTTTTGTTAGTCAGGGAAGCATTCTCGAAACAGAAAGGTTTTTACAAGTTTTTTAAAGGTCGAAAGGGATGTTGCTGTTCTAGTAGCCGTTGGTAGGTCATTCCACCATTTGGGGACGACCACAGAGAAGAGTTTAGAGTGACCTCGCTTTGCGAGAGGCGAGGGTACAACTAGACGGTTTGTATGAGCGGAGCGTAACGCCCTGGTCGGGACGTGAGCCTTTAGTAAGACGCTGAGATAGGCAGGGGCAGATCCTGAGATGGTTTTGTAGGCTAGCGTCAGAGCTTTGTGTTTAATTCTGGCAGCTACAGGCAGCCAGTGCAGGTCGCTAAAGAGTGGGGTGACATGTGACCTTTTAGGTTGATTGAAAACCAGTCGCGCTGATAATTTTAATTATCTTATTATTTTTTTAAATAATGAGTAGGTTACCATGAAGAATTAGAAAAGAACATTTGTATGAAGAAAATGTTCTTGCAGTGATGGTTATAAAATGTGATTGTTTTACAGTTACTATGTTTCCTACAGGTTCTGTTCAAGTTTATGTTTCAATACTTAGTGAAATGTGTGAAATGCATTATAACTGTCCAAATTGCATTAGCTTTCTTGTGGGCTAATGGAGATTACTTTTAAATGCACTGTTAATGAAGAAAAATGTCGCTGTAATTTGCTCTTTATATTTAAATTAATATTAAACAACATACAGGATGTGTGAATTAATTGTAGAATAAAATGCTCCCTGCCTCCCCAGAGTATTACAAATGCTTTTGGTTGGACTCCCTGCCTCCCCAGAGTATTACAAATGCTTTTGGTTGGACCCTGTTTCGGCTCATGTAACGGGGGTCTTGCTGACATGTGATTTGCAATTTTTTTATGTATCCAGACATGGGTCAGTTTGATGCCACGAAGGGGAAGCAAGCTCTGGAGATCCGCAGTAGTCTGTCAGAGAGGAGAGCTCTAACCGATCCTATTCTGCCCAGCGACAGTGCTGATCACACTCACAGCCGCCAGTGGGCAAAGGCTCACGGTAAGGTTTAAACTCTCTGCTTCATTTTTACATGTTTGTTCACCTGTTATCACCGCACTGGAAAACCCCCTATTTGATTCCTGCAGCTCAGAACTGCACACATGGTGACTTAGCAGCAGATTTGAAAGCGAGAAACCTCAGGTTATCACCTGTTCTTCTACTATCAGCGAATAAATATTTGCTCTTGGAAAACAGAAACAAATAACACAATCTGGTAGTTTTGTTGAGATTATTTTGACCAGGTAGGAATGTCTTGAAATGTTTTTTTTATGTTACTCCAGAGCTTCCCGAGAGTATGTGTCTCAACTTTGACTGCGGGGCTCAGATCAAGTTGGGCTTCGCTGCAGAGTTCTCCAATGTGCTCGTCATTTACACTCACATCATAAAGAAACCAGAGGACATGTCCTTTTGTCAGGCTCACGTCACTGACTTCTCTCAGGTCAGTATGTTGTCACAATCACACATTACTAAGAAGGAGCAGTGCATTTCTCATCTTTGTCACAAATCTAACAAGAACTTGAAGTGTTTATGATAAAACTGTCGGCTCTGTAGCAAAGCCACAAAATGCATGTACTGTAAATGCATCTAAAATGATTTTGACAGTGGGTGTGTGCATATCTGTTTGTGCATATTGTACACTGCAGGATCTTGATGTGGATCCTAAAGAGATGAACAGAGAGACTCCAGAGGAGACCGGGATCTACTTTCTGTCCAGCAGCCTGCCGCAGCACTGTCTGTACACCAGAGTCAGTTCGCTGCAGAAGCTCAGGGTAAAAACTCAGCATTCCTTCTCACAAGATATTTTGGCCTATACTGTAGCCTAACCTCTAGTGTCACCTGCTGGTGGCACTAGAGGAAAAATCAGGGGATCATCAACATCACAAGGATTTATCCTCTGACCTCTGTGTTTCTTAATAGTACTTTTTGTCCTCTAACCCCACATTCAACAGGAGGAGCTGGTCTTCACCGTGTGCCTTCAGGGTACCTTTACCGCCATGGATGATGGTCCAGTCCACTGGGCCAAAAGCATCAACATTGGCAAGCCATTGATCGCCCGTCTGGACCTGCACCGGGCCATGCGGCGAAATAGCTGCCTGCAGACGTGCATGATGCCCCACAGCCCGTCCCACAGCCCCTGTCACAGCCCCGGGCCTGAACACCGCCTCCACCTCCATCATGGGTTGTACCAAGCCCAGGATTACAGCCGCCTGTCGCCACAAAACAACTACCTGGACGTCTACGAGCGTCTTCAGGGTGCAGCGGGTGGCTGCAGTGGGGATTCCTACTATGACAACCTCAGCCAGTCTTGCTATGATCCTGCGTATGGCTCTCCTGGTGGGCTTTCAAGCTCGCCGGGCAGGCACAGCATCCCTATAGAGGCTTCTGATGATATCACTGAACTGCAGACTGTGTTCATCAACAGTCTGCAGCTTCAGCAGTAGTGAAACAGCTTTAAATGTCTATAGTATAGTGTGTACAGTGTATCTGAAATACTGCTGCTCTTGCTGTTACATTATGTGACGTAAGCTTTTTTAGGGTATTATATTCTTCAAATTATAAGCATTATTTGCCTCAACAAGCTTTACACTGACTTTTGTACTTGAATTTTAAAGAGTTTTGTAAATAAACTTTTAGAAGAATGAAAAAGTGTATTTCAGTAAACTGGCAGAGGAGCAAAGATCATAGATGCTGCACGGTAGAAGACATGACATGACACATCTTTTTGTATTTTTATGAAAACTGTTTGACTATTATGTATATTGAGAAGTATGAGTCAAATGCACGTAAATTAAATGGGCATTAATATTAAGAACATAAGGTATAAATCAATCAGCACAAAAGGCGAAAACAGCATTTTATTCAGTAGTCTGCGTTTACAGGAGCTCCCTCTGCTGTGCAGTTGGAAGAAGTATCTGCAGCTGTAAACAGACTTTTGTGTAATGTGATTAACTGAGGAGAGAAAGTGCTGGTTAAAAACTACAGTCAATCAATCCTATTTAAACCTCAACCAACTGTGAGCTGTTTTTCTGTGTTTCTAGCAGTCCTCCTCAGGATGGCAGTAGAAGGCCTCCATCAGGACTTTCTCTGGCCCTAACTCTCTTGACCTGCCTGCAGTACCCAATTTCAGCAGCTCCTCTTATATCCTGGGTGAGCAGTCGACTTCATTCGTGTTGGCTGCTCCTCAGTGAACCATGAAACTTTCTAAAAAAAAAAGAGAGAATAGTCACAGACCGACATAGTCCACTCCACACTTTATTGACATTATTTCCATAGCATGAGGTCCATATATGATTGTAAAATAAGGGTATAATAAGTCAGACTTTTATTCACTGTAATTTGTGTAACACATGGTCACTTTAAGAACTCAACAGGCCAGTAAGCACAGACATAACGTGCTGCTCCACAGTCTTATTGTATATTTAACCCTATGTAAAGAGATTAATTCTCCATGTGCCACACTGTCACATGGAGAATTAATCTCTTTACATAAGAAACCACGAGTCCTGTGCCAGGATGTCTCCAGTAGTGACAGAGGCAGCCAAGAGAGAATAAGTTAAAACTGTTTTTATGCAGTATTTATTCAAAGTATTAGTGAGAGGAACAACATATAAAGCAACACTGGAGGAAAGAGACGAAACAGAAATGGACAAATAACTGTAAAGACAGAATTTAGTAACGAAATGTACTGATGTGGAAAGAATGGAGAACAAATGAGAAATATGAGCACACCTAATCTGGTAAGGTGAATCCAAGAAGTGTGTGAAATGTAGTTAGACGTGTGTGTTCTTGTGAATATCAACGGTGCCCTTTACACTTTTTAGCCTGTTCAACCTAAGGTTGTTTAACTCTAAATATTGTTCATGGGGGTTGTTTCTAGGGGTGGAAAGAGAGCTTTTACTCAAGTAGAAGTACTCAAGTAGGTGAGCGATTACTTGCTCAAGTGACAGTTTAAAAGTGTCTCTTTTGACATGTATTTTGTCAAAACAGAATTTATGGTTTTATCTATGAATCTACAAAAAAATAAACTGTATAAGGAAGTGAATCAGTTACAGTAATAATAGTAATTTGTTTCTACTCGTGGCTGTTTTAATGAATGCAGGCAGGTCATGTGACCTTCAGCTGCCTGGTCCTGGTGCACAGTAGCAACATAATAGCACTCAGGTCAGGACAGGTTTAATATATATCTTTTTTTTAATCCAACGACACACATTTTACTTCCAAGAATAGGAGTGTTTATTTTGGCATGTTCTGTTCCATACACAACCCTGCAGGACATCAAACTGCAACATTGAGAAGGTAAACCCTGTATGATTAAATAATGGATAGAGTCAGCCACCCACAGGCTGCAGGGTGATATCATAGCTGCGTCACTTGCGCAGCTGAGGGAGGAGGGGGGAGGTAGAGAGGACGATGCAGCAGGCAGAGAGAGGACAAGTGAGAAACCTGGCTACAGAGAAGACAGAAGAATAATAATCATGTTAGCCTCCTGGAAGCAGCTCATTTTTCAGATCCTTCTGCTTCTCGTCTCCTGCAGACACATCAATACAAGTAAATGACTATTTGGGTTTCATTTTGACTGTTTACGGTTATGTTGAAAACCTTGTTCTGCTTTCTATTTTCTCCACTAAATTATCAGCAACCTTGAAAAAAATGTCATAGGATTTCCACACCATCACTGTATCTACTATAATGATTTGAAGTTGCAGACAGTCAGTGTTTATTGCCTTTTTGACGTCCCCCAAAAGAAAATCCTCTAACACAGTATTTACATTATCATGGGACAACTCTATATTTAAAACAAGAGCAATTACTTATTTAATGAATGAATAATAAATATTGACTGTATGTGGAAAAACTGGTTGTACCCAGTTACCTTTGATGTAATATCTGAAGAATAGGTTATATCTTTTTGTGGAGTATTAAAAAAATTAGAGACTCGGGAAATGAACATATTACTTTTATCATAATACCACTGCAATCTGGAACAGGAGTAAGACTTTTCAGAGCAAATTTTTTTCTTATTTTATCATCCTGGAGATATTTATGAATGCAGTTATTTTAAGTTTTTGTTTGTCTCAGCCATATATATATATATTTATATAGTATTGTTATTTTTTCATTATGACTCAGCGATGACTTTAAGATGCCTCTCTTTGTATGTAAAAATTAATAATATATACATATCAACCACCCTTAATATATCCACCTAAGAACCATCTCATAACTCCATAGCAACACCCTAGTTACGACTGCAAATACCATGGAAATTTACAAAAGCAACGCTTAGGCAGACAACATAGTTATTATTACAGAACAACCACAACAACAACCACATAGCAACTTTACAACACACAAACAAACAAATGCAGCAACACCATGAAGACGCCCGAACACCTCTTCGAAAGGTCTTCAACTTAGCACTTGTAAATATAGCCTAGATTTCTCTATAAAACCCTACAACAATAAATACAACATCTGGCTGACCGGATGAACAATGTGGAGAAAAAACACCAACAAGGCCAAAGTGGAGGAACAGTGTTTTTGATCAGTTTTTATGAAGACGTGTGCCCACCATGGCCTTTCAGAATCCTGTATAACTAGACCAGAAACACACTGACGACAGAGGTCAAAGCAGCTGAGAGGAGCTACATTAAAAAGATTTAGTTTAAAAAAAACAAACAGTTTTTTAACGCATAAATTAATAGATGTACAGTACATCTAGAGCAAAGACAAATTCCTTGTGTGTGTACGCACACCTGATTAATAAAAGTGATTTTGATTCTAATAACTCCTTAGTCACCATGATCACCGTAGCAATAAACCACCATAGCAGCAAAGTAAACAACTTTTTTTTTGTGCACATTTTTTTTTGTAGTTCTGTTCTGACCTTGCATGAACCAACAGTGTTACATTTTATGTTTATTTTATTTAAACCTGACATGCAAACATTCAGGTTTATGTGTGTTTATGTAATTATGGTTTTCTTGCCAGCATCACCTGACCCAACGCCCCCACCGCTGGTTCCCATCGATTCACTGCCAAGAGATGTAAGGCGTGCTGCTTTTAAAGGTATCTTTTTTCAAATATCAGTCCATTAAAGTATGTTACATTTGTTTTTTCACCATTTGTCACCCATAAGTGTGATTTTCCACGGTGTTTGTGTTTGAACAACTCTCCACACAGGTGAAGGTCAGATTGAGAAAGTTGAACTGTTGAACCCAGTAAATCTGGAACTGGTGTGTACCTGGACTGGTCATCAGAACAAAGAATCAAACATAACTGGGTTCTGGAGAAAAGATGGGCTTGAAATTGAGAACAGCCACCTCACAGTGCAGTTGGAGAATGAGCAGTATCAACTCCAACAAGTGTAAGTACTTATACAATAGTACAAATACAAATTAAATGTACATTATTTATATATAGTAGCCTGAGAACTTGAGTTGGAAGTCTCAAAACTGGCTTTTATCAAAGTCAAAGTCAACTTTATTGTCAATGCTGCTATGTGTACAGGACATACAGAGCATCGAAATTACGTTTCTCTCTTGTCTAAAACAGTATGGACACAAGTGTAGTAAAAGATGTAAAAAGAAAAGTATATAAAATATATATATATAATAAAGATGTACAAATCTAAAAAATATATACAGCAAAAGACATCTGTGAGGCAATATGGTTGCTATAAATATAAGTATGGTTATATCAGTCTGCACTGTCAATTTTAGATTCATTTTTTTCAAATTAGAAAAAGGCTTTATTGAAGTTGTTACCACTACTATTTCTGTTAAATTATAAGTCATGTTTTATAGACGTGAAATCTGTTTTGGTGTAAAATCTCTATCTATTTCCTCTTTACAGGTTCAACATTGTCAGTGAAGAGAACCTTGGAAATTACTCGTGTGTGTTTGAAAGTGAAGTCAAAATAGACTTTGTTGTGGCAGGTATGTAAATATATCACTACCAACAATTATGTTGTTATCAGCTCAGCTCAGTCCTTGCTGCTTATTTATGATGAACATCAATATTTTTGCACTGAGTTAGTGTGTTAGTTATGTTTGAAGTGTCATTTTCTCATTATTATTGTGCTCTTTTTCATTGTTGTCCACCAGTTCCACAGATTGGTGAGATACGAGATAAGCCAGTAGTTACCTATGTAGGGGACTCTGGGGTGATTACATGTAAAATGGAAGATAGCAAACCAATGCCGAACACCTGGAAGTGGTATAAAGCAAATGGCACAGACAAGGTGCGTGAGCTTTTAAGGGGATGATGTTTGATTGACACTTTTTTAACATGAGTTTTACCGTAAACACACAGATGTTTTTACTTATTTGCCTGATTAGAACTCTTCTTTCTAGTAATACATGTTTGCTGAATTGAATCCCAGAACAGCTGAGCGGATGTTCAAATATCTGAAAATACATAGGCAGGTGTTTAAATACAGTACTGGGTAATCCTTAAGTTAAAATTGAACATTATAGAGGACTATAGGTCTTGAACAGTCGACTTCTCACGTCACTATGTATGTGTCACCTCTGTTAGAAGGGAAGTGCTTTTTTTTTTTTATTAGCAACATTAACTCCTCTTTACTTCCGTTACTTCCCCTTGCAGTAACAAGTACTTTCATTCTCAAAAACTCTCACATGTTGGTTTTTGTTTTTTTATTGTGAAACAAAAAATATTATATTATAATATTTCCATAATCATACATGGTTGAGAATCAAATAGAGACAGCCACCATCTGATGCACAACGTGTAAACATATTTATGGGCTCTGACCTGTTGGACTGATATTTGTCATAGGAGGAGATTTTTGCTGCTGCAGAGCCTCAACGGTATGAAATCAAAAACAATGAGAGGAAGACTAAACTGCTGGTGAACAACCTGACAATGGCAGACTCTGGTTTGTATTACTGCGGTGCAGTGTACACCCTCAGCACCTCGATGGGTCACGTGGAGCTGAAGGTCAGTAAAAAAAAGGAACTAAGACAAAGTATTATTTCTAATGTATGTTCATTCATTCAAGAGGAAAGATTGTACTTTTTACTCTGTTACATTTATGTAACAGATTTTACCCACAAACACACAATAGGATTATAAAATACAATACTCTAACTCTTATATTTTATAATAATATAAGATTAAAGAATAATCTAAGAGATTAAGGGTTTAACTTTATTCTGTTTGTTGTACAAAATCTGATCGCTTCTTCCCACACTGCTGAAGGTCATCACCTATTATGAGCCTCTGAAGCCCTTCATGGCCATCGTGGCCGAAGTGTTCATCCTGGTCACCGCCATCCTGCTCTTTGAGAGAAGTCGCTCCAAGAAAAACGACACAGAAGGTAGTCAGGCAGCATGATGTTCTTGTTTATGTCAGTGTTTATTGTGCTGTGCAGAATTTTGTATTTTAACTTATGTGTCTTATTCTCAGGAGACATGATGAGTGATCAAACTAACACACTGTGAGTACTGTGGGAATGGTTTAAAGATGTTTTTTGATGTATATATCTGCTGTTTTAATTATGTACAATTTAATTTTTATGCCCTTATCAGGTCACCGGGAGAAAATAATGGATTAGAGGGAAGTTCTTCAATGAGACAGCGGAAAACTTAAAGACCCTTGGCCTGAATCCAGCGGACACAAGCTTCTATAAAACTGATGACATACAGCAATATCTTATCAATTATTTTAAGAACATTTTGGTAACATGGAAAGAGTTTATGAATACTCATGACTTTATGCATGAATTCATCTATGTAGTACTTCATGAATTGTTATGTAAAAGTGATTAATGCAATGAGTTATTAATCAGGTCAGGTTTTTGCAGTGCTCCTGTAACTGCAGACTTACCTATGGAGAAGGCATGAACACCATCATCAAACATAGTGTTACCAATATTTTCACCAAACTTACCACCACTCACAACCACCACTTAATAGTCATTCCTTTGGTTCGTACATAAGCGCCTCTTTTATCTTTCATTTCATTTATTGTTCACTCTATTCCACTGGAAGGTTACAGTATGTTTTTATTTAACAGTGGTGTCATGATGGCTAAAGGAGCAAAGCATTAACCCATTTTAATTGTGAACCCTGTATAGCCTCACTTCCTGTGGAAAATTTGGTACGCACACTTTCTGTCAAACAGGAAGGGCTTTTTTTTCTTTTTGGTAACACCTTAAACCTCAAATACTCTCAAGTTCATTCTATTATTTCCGCGTTATGGTTTGTGAGCAGTGCCTTACACTTAACAATGCATACTGTGCTTGCAATGATTTTTTGTCACTTTTTATAATTTGTCCTCGCAGTTATGTGCCTAACACGCTGTATACTACCTTAAATATCAACATATATGCAAATGCTTATTTATCTTTTTCATGTCAATGTATCAGAAGATAGTCATACTGACCTTTATGTAACAGTGTGTCTCTCGTTGTCAACCTGCACAACAAAAGTGTACAACTGTATGTGTAAACAAGCAAATTAAATCTACAGAAATCATTGCGTTTGTTTAACCTGCCTATAATAATTAACTTATTTCTTATACTGATTTAGATGCTTACTTAAAAGAGTACTCCACCAATTTTATAGTTTTCCGGTGTTACTTCTGCTCATGTGGAAAAAGTTCTATGGTGGTTTTAGAGGGCGCTGCAGGAAGCCTGATGCATAAAGTGATGTCATGTTTTGTTGGTTGTGTCTGAAGATTGAAACTGAAAAGAAAAAAAACTAGCAACACACTCAGATCTCTAACTGAACTGTTGACAAGGGAGAAGAATGTAGAAAAGAATAAAAGAGGACATTGTTTCATCAAGAAAAAGGATGTCTCATAAATGTTAATATTTTAGTAGCAAGCACCGGCATACACAAGAGCATCAATTTGAAAAGCATGGTTTTATTGTTGCTTAAATACAATCTGCACAATAATAATAATAACAATAAGGGATGTGGGTGCAGTATTTTTTCAGTACTACAGTTTAACACCGTTTTTCACTTCCTTTTTGAAAATTACATTTTATACAATCTGAAAAAGCTTCCTTGTGCCGGTCATGTTAGGCTCTAGCTCTTTCTCTTGATTCCCAGCATCTCCCCTAAGACATTTATTCAAAGAGGAAAAGACAGAAACCTGAAGAAATCTATGGCTGGTTCATGAGGAACTGAACCAGAAGCTTGATGACGCCGTCATTTAGACCCACCACCTCTCCATCTTGCACACTGTCGTACAGTCGCAGGCTCTCTGTGCCCCACAGGAGGTTTTTTCTGGGGTTGTTGGCGTCTGTCTGCACAGAGAGGGCCACGGTGTTGAGCTGGTAGCAGAAGAAAGAGAAGAACTGGCCGTCTGTGATCACAGCCTGGGACACAAAAGGCCTGGAGACATCCTCGTGGTTCCAGAAACCTACAGAAGGGAGAGAAATTATAAGCACCAGATATTTCTAAAAAGTCCACTTTAAAATAGTTTAAATGTAAACATTAATTTGCCAAATATTGACACCTGGTATTTACTACCTGTTGTTCTTTTAAACCTTTACCTGCTACTGACAATGAATTTACTAATAACTCACCCTGGTACATGGCCTGAGCCCCCGTCCAGGCAAAGAGGCTGGCAAGTCCATTGGCTCTGAGGAAGACCTCCACCTGATCAGACTGTTGCTGCCGAGCCATCCGGTCTCTGTGGTATCGGTCAGGGACCATGTGGAACTGGGTGTGACCGTAGCATGCGGGGTCTGGTAGTTTGGCACCTGTTAATGAGACCAAGAGGATGGGTTTTGTGTAAACTGAGCACAGCTGAAAACCTACATGCTTCTAAATGTTTCTTCTCAGGACAATAAGTTTAGAACTGAAAACTTTTATGTAAATATACTAAATCATGTAAACTTCTCTATCGTCTCTAGGAGGGACCGCCTTTGCCAGAAAAGGTGAAAGCTGCAAAAATTAGTTAACTACCATAAAAATGGTCGGACTTTTTTTCAGATTATTTATTTCCGCTTTTACATTTTGCTGAAGAGTGACAGCAAAGTGGGACAAGCAGCAAAAAGCCACATTTTGAAATCGAACCCGGGCCACTGCGGTAAGGACTGAACCTTTGTACTGTACATGGGGTGCACGCTCTTTCTTTTAAACCAGATCACACACATCTAGGCTGTTCTATGTGATCTCATTTCGGTAATGTAATCATTTTTCACGTCACTGAAACTGTGACTTTGAAAACCTCCGCACCTCTCATACAAATTTAAAAAAAATCGCTGTTAGTTACAGTTTTAGAAACAATTTTATGTTCCTGTACTGTATTATTGTTTGTATTGATTCTTTTTGCATATGACTGAACAGCTGCGTGTTGGTGCCCCCTAGTGACCTTAAAAGAGAAAGACGACAAATTTAACTCAACCAGCATACAACATACTAAATTTATCTTCTTTAGGCAGCTAGGATGAAGTAAGACAGAGCGGATGTGCCTGGTCTTTTGTCAGGTTTGTTACCTGTAAAGATATTGTTGTCATATTGTCTTCTGAACAGAGGCATCACGTTGGGAGATAATGTGATTTCTGGAACTTCAGCTGAATAGGAGGCCTCCAGCGGGGTAAACTAAGAGAGATTAAAATGACAGAAGGTGGTTAGAACAAAAAAAAAAAAATCATGCATATGCTCGAAATTAAACAGAAAGCATTGATAATACTTTGACCTCTGATGTGAAATGCATCAAGTGTGTCGAGTTCAGGCTTTGTAACATTTTTCAGTGTCTGTCTGTTTAGTGATGTGCTATGATTTGCTTTGAGATACTCCTGCTCTGGTTTAGTAGAAGATTTTCCCTGTACGATTTGTACCTGTGGCAGTTGTTGAGTTATCCTGATCTGACAGTTCGGGTGGTCATCGATCTGGAACCTGGTTGGCTCTAGCCGGCCTTTCCGGTGCCCCTTTGGGATGATTCGCTCTCCTCTCCTCCAATAAAAGTTCACCTGGGGATTAATATCTGACAGAGAAAGACAATCATGTGAATTAAATATCGATGTACGGTACAGATATTGGTTGATGTATTATCGTGATGTGTCTGAGTATCAAACCTCAATACTTTTGTACTTGTTTCTCAAGTATTAAAAAACTATTAAGTACTATAGCTGGTCTGATTTGAAGATAGTTCTTAAATTAAATAATACACTGGCTTCTTTTGTTGAATGGAAAAAAGCCAAACTAACAACAATCACTGATGTTGAGTCTAAACAGTATAAGAAACCTGCTGCACTTTACGGTTATTAAGCAGTAAAAATTAAGATTATGTTGAATGGGTCATCCATACCTATACTGGAGTGGAGGAAGAGTGGATTGTGTTTGGCCAGACCGTAGGTGAGTCCAGTCACCAGGTTTCTCAGCAAAGGTGCAACCATCTGCTCCTGTTTTCTGTACAGGAAAGGTTTGCGTTTCTTCATGTGCCAGTACTCCTGTAAAATCACACGACTGACCAAGGAGCGGATGTCCGCGAACGCATCACTGTCAATGCCCTCCACTGTGGTCTGAGCTGCGGCTGCCGGCGAGCTCTCCTCCGCCCCGCTCCTCTCCGGACCTTGGGTGAATTTCTCGGGCAGGCCCGGGATATATGCGGTCTTGGTAAAGTGCTGGTACCATCTGTCCGCGTTCCGTGCGAAGGTCTGAGGGTAAACCACATATTTCATCCGCTGGATACGAGTGATGAGGGAGAGCTTCTCCTCCACAGGAGAGGCGCGTATCTTCTCTACTTGTTCCGTAACCTGGCGCTGCCGGGCGGATTTGCTTTTAGCCGTGAGAGAGGGGATGATGGGGGGATACGCGGGCTTCTTGATAGCTGCCTCGGTTTGGACAAGCCTTTGGTTTCTAAAAGGAGGCAGACTTTTAGGGAACAGCAAGGGTAGCCGTGTGCGGGCCGCCATGTTTCTTGTATGTCTCCTACTAGTGATGAGTAGGTGGTGAACGAACCGGTTCAAAGAGCCGGCTCATTTAAGTGAACGATGGGAGCCGTGAGTCGTTGAGTGATAGTAGAAAAAGAAGCAGCATTTGGACCCTTTTTGTACAAATTTGAAAACACAAAGGCAGAATGCAGAATTTTTGCAAAGCCAAGCTTTCGTATTAAGCAGCATCCACAAAAAAACCTTCACAGACACATGATAACTGTGCAGCAAACAGTCAATAGCTGTCCTTCTTTAAAAAGTTTTATAGGTGTTTCTATCTGCTTTGTGTAGCAGAGTGGTTCTACATGCAAGTTAGTGCATTCATTGTGCGGAGAGTTACAAGGGTCTCTAAACGCAATGAAAACAATTAGCTACAGCAATTTATTGATATTAGAAAATGTCATTTTTACTCTTGAATACTTCAGTGCAAAGGATGTATTAAATATATAATCAGAATCAGAAATACTTTAATAATCCCAGTGGGAAATTATTTTTGTTACAATACTCCAGGTATACAAACGAACAAAAACAACATATGTAAACACGTAACCATCTATTAAGAACAATAATATATATATATATATATATAGATATAGATAATATATATATCTATATGTGGTGTGTGTGTGTTGGGTGTGTGTGTGTGTGGTGTGGTATATATATATATATAGATATATATATATATATATATATATATACACAACACACACACACACCATGAATAGTAGATATATGTGTACACATTGAAATCATAAGTCAAAACAGTGCTAAATCTGGCTGAATTATGAAAAGTATAGGTGGTAACATGAAGAGCTGTTTGGGAGCCGACTCTTCTTGGTGAACTGAGTCAATGATCGGACTCCCTAAAAAGATCCGAACTTCCCATCACTTATTCTACTTCCGGCACATTGACATATGACCTAGCAGCCTCCTAAAGCAGCGCCCCCCTACGGCACAAAAAGTCCCAATAAAAATGTAATTATACCACATGTGTACACATTACCATATGCTTCTTTACCCGTATGTAGAAACTGAGTAATGTAAGTCTTAAGTTATATGATTTAACTGTGTACAAACAGTGTTAGCATCACAGAACGTCGAGGCTCTTGAAGCCAGCCTTAAAAATGCTCCCTTTGGACGCCCTCAAAAAATGTCGTAAATTTGACTTTTGCACAACATAATCATGGGGAAAAAA